>NW_004443970.1:1481283-1492038 GCF_000243295.1 Trichechus manatus latirostris | reverse complement strand
TGGAAGAGCGTAGTCAATGTCACTGAACTGTGCATGTAGAAATTTTTGAAATGGTGTATCTTTGGCTATGTGTATTTTCACCAAAAAAAAAAGGTTGAGCAATTAAAGGGTTGACATGTTGTGGTGTTGTTAACCAAAGTCATAAAACCATAGGTGTACTACTGTTTCATGAGAAACTATTTGTTCCGTAAGCCTTCACCCGAAGTACAATAAAATAAAAGATAAAAAGAAAAGCCCAGACAAAATTTAGTCAGAATCCAAAGAAAATTTGGCTCTAAGTGGTTGAATCTCACTTAATTATAAAACCAAGGAGACTGAGGTAGATAACAGAATGATAATATGTTAGTTTATAGCAAGGAATACAACTGTCACATGGACCAGAATATTTGTACAACCAAATTTCAAGGGGGAAGACAAACATTCAGTAGAAAGCAATTTTTTTTTGCTATGAACACTCAAGAATATAGGGATAGAGAATACGTAATAACACATAATATGCAATTTTCAAAACGTAAATTTTTATAGAACTTAGAAATTGCATGCTGAACAATGACTCAAAATAAGGGGAATTTCTTGTATTAAATATGTAACGGCATCAGGTAGTTTTCCAGTCATAATCATCTGAAAATAGATATATTATTGTTGGTAAGTGGCAAATAATATTTATTGACTCCTGCAATTTATAAATATTCAAGTTCCTATGGGTAAACACATCCACAATCTTAGGTAATGTCTAAATTAAGCACTTAAGTCATGTGTCTCCTACTGTCTCCGTGGTTTCCTCTTTCAGTAAAATATAATCATTAGTTTTAATTAGCTTTTTCATAGGGTCCTGCAGACCAGGGAATCCTTTCTTCCCTTGGTTTGATACTAAGATTTAATTCTCAAGAAGAAATTTTATCTCCTCATTTCTTACCTTTCGGAGCCACTTGTTAGGCATCGTCTTTGAGACTCAGCAAAGTAATACTTTGACCCATTGAACAGTGGTAAATGTTTCATGTAGTTCTTTCTCTAGTGAAAGGTAGAGATGGGAATCTTCAGCATATACACAATTTATGTCACTTATTAAATCCTGTCTGGTAGACTCAAATGAATGATACATGTCAAACTGTTTTTTTATCTCCCTTCCTGGCTCACAAACTTCTTGGCATTACTCACTTTTGTATTTTCCAGAGTACCTAGAACCGGGTCTTGCTATGAGTATACACAGTATGGCTACAGAAGTAAACTGAAAACCAATGAAACCATTGCCAAAAAGAGAAAGGGAGGGAAAGACATATTCTTTTGCGTATTTTGATACTTCATGAAAGCAGAGCTGAAATACTATTCAGAGTTCAATGTGAACAGATTGAAGCAAATTCAGACAATGTGAGTAAAGTGTGCTCTTAATATTTTATCTCACTGTTAAGGAGGGGATGTATTTATTGTGTGAAGTTTAAAGGTTTGTATAGCTTTTAAAAATAATCTACAGAATGTCTTAGAAAGATATGTAACATTTTGGCAATATTTGCTTCAATGAAGAGTCTTGTTTCAAGGTGCTCTATATTTGTATGAGATTGGTTTACAAAGTATAGGAAACTGAATATAAAAAAGATCGCAATCAATATACTCTCTTTCATAGAGATTTATCGTGGTGATTATTGAGGGTAACTTAGCACTGAAACATTGAGAAGCAAACAAAGGATGGTGATTTAGGGTGAAAACCTTTTGATTATGTTAACAATTAAGAGATTTGCAGAGTAAGAAGTATAATAAATGACTGCTATCCCATTTCAACCACAGTTGACCTTTTTTTATGTGATTTAAGAAAATTTGGAAGGAGCTGTCTCCCAAAAAGTACAGTTCACTGTCAGAAAATTTGAATTTCATTTCCTGAAGTGTCATTGGGATAAGGCACATCTTCATTGTTAAAGGATTTTTTTTGTAGCTGAACACATGTGCTAGTAGTGTCTGACTTTCAGCAAAAATGACCTCTGATGTTCAGAAAACCTTTCAGAAACCACTACATCCCATAGTGGGAAAAGGGAAATTGTATCACCTCATCTGCTGTGAGTTGCAAAACCTCAGAATCTTGTTCCACAGGGGAATCATGTCACTGGAGCTAACTAGTATGGTCACAGAAAATTTCATAAAAGACCGCGACAGCAAGGCGTTCTCAAGGTGAGGTGTTGCTATAGTTTTATTACCTTAACCCTTCCTGTATAATAAAACTGTTACAGAGCCACAGTAAATATAGTAAAACATACATTCTCACCTATAAATTTCATAATGAACTGAGCGTTTCAGTAAAACATATGAGTAAAAAAACTACTCAAATACATACGGCATATTAAGGAAGAAGGAAGACTATTTTTGACTTCTCCATGGTGCAGCTTATAATGCCATTGCCAGCAGGAGAAACTGAAACTCAGTGATTAAAAGTCACAAATAGAAAACTGAAGTCTGGAGAGCAGTGAAATCTCATTTTCGTAAAGTTATCACTAAATGAATGGAAATTCTTGGATTAATTTTCTCAGAATATAGGATTTATAGAAGGTCTTTAAGTGATTGTATGTGTACACTAAGGAGTCACTATAGCAGTTACAGTTTGTTCCCTATCCAATAGCCATGTTCTCTATTATTACCTGTTATTAAGACCGTGAATTTTTTTCAAGCATTTACCCCTCTACATAGTAACCCTATCTTCCTTTCAGGAGTAGATCTTGCTCCATTTATTCAAATCATGTAATTGTATTCCTATTACCAGTGATTGGTATATGAGTAAGTATGGGACCAGATTTAGGCAATGAAATGTGGGTGTATAGATTCTAGAAAACTCTGATTCTTTCTTGGATGATTTGTACAGATATGAGACCCTTAGTCAAACAAGCCCATGGACTACAACAACCATTTTGTAAGCATGAATGGAGCACACTTCTGGACAAAACCAACAAAAACCAACTGAAGTCAGTGTAAGGAAAAATGGAAAGAAACTGAGTGTTTGTTAATATTATTAAACTGTTGGATTAACTAACCTGGAGATGGCTACCTCTGAATTTATTTCATGGTGAAATAAATCATTTTCCCAGTGTTTGAATTAGTTAAGTCAGAGTTTTCTATTGTTTACAGTTTAAATCAGCCTGACAGAAATGACAAGAGTTTTAGAGGGGGACATCATGCTCTATAGGAAATGCTAATTTCAAAGACAATTATTTTAATAAATTATCAATGGAATCTCTATATCCCTATATCATATAAGAAATAGAAGACACTAATAACCAGGCTTGCTTATGTTATATGGACAAGAGACGTATATAGACCTTGTACCCATAAAATGTTGTTGTGTGCTGTCAAGTTGATTTTCCACTCATAGAGACCCCATGCAACAGAGTAGAATTTATCCCATAGGGTTTTCTAGGCTATAATCTTTATAGATCAGGTCTCCAGGTCTTTCTTCCACAAAGCCGCTAATGTGTTTGAACTGCCAACCTTTGTAACCTCCAACCGTTATAAATTCTTGATAACGTTTTCATTTGTAGAAAATCAGAAAATCAGAAAAATTGGCATAAAATCTTGAGATAAATAAATACTTTCACATTTTAAAATATAATTTTGAGAAAACATGACTTTTTTTTTCTTTTCTGATATATATTATTGTTAACATTATTCCCTAAATTCTAAAATTTAATGGTGTAAATGAAAGGGTTAACTTGACTGTCATAGAAATTTTGCCAAAATTGATTTTTTACTTGTGTATCACTTTCAAGGAGCCCTTGTGGCACAGTGGTTAAGTGCTCAACTGTGAACTGAAAGGTCAACAGTTCAAACCCACCTGCCTCTCTGTGGAAGAAAGATGTGGCAATCTGCTTGTTTAAAGATTACCTTACCTTACCGTTGCCATCAAGTTGATTCCGACTCATAATGACCACCTATAGGGCAGGGTAGAACTGCCCCATAGGGTTTTGAGGGAGCAGCTGGTGGATTCCAACGGCCAATCTTTTGATTACCAGCCATGGCTCTTAACCACTGTGCCATCAAGGCTCCCCCTGTAAAGATTACAGCGTTGGAAACCCTATGGGTCAGTTCTACTCTATCCTATAGGGTGGCCATGAGTTAGAATCAACTCGAAGGCAATGAGTTTTTTTATGGATATCATTTTATCTTACTTACGTATGTTTTCAGCCAACAAACTTCTAAAATTTTAACAAGCAATTTGCCAACAGCTATTGAGGAGCCCTGGTGGCAAAGTGGTTAAGCACTTGGCTGCTAATTGAAAGGTGAGCAGTTCAAACCTACCAGCCACTTCATGGAAGAAAGATGCAGCAGTTGGCTTCCCTAAAGATTTATAGTCTTGGAAGCCCTATGAGGTAGTTCTACTTAGTCTTACAGGGTTGCTATGAGTCAGAATTGACTTGATGGCAGTGTGTTGTTTTGGTTTTTATATTAGTCAGTTTTGTATTCATGTTTAGGGCTCTTGATAACAAGAAGCCCAAAAGGCAGACCTTGTCTAATTATGAAAATTCTCAGAAAATGACATGAACTTGTCAGTTGAAGCCACAACCTTTGTAACCATAAAATTAGATAGAGCATAACCTGAAGTGGATTCTTTTTTTTTTTCTAGCCCATGATTTTCTTATTCAATTTCCAGTTAAAATACCAAAGTTAGCAGATAGGCTGAAAAAGGAAAAAGAAATACTAGATGGAGTAGTTTATAACATTACTTCAGAAGCTGATTATTTAAAATTCTCATTACATGTTTATTGTAGATGTAATCATGCCAAAAAGTGACACCCTGTCTATAACATTATAAAAACATATTTTGCATTTATACAAATAATGTAAGTAGGATTCCTAATTCAATATTTGAAGTTTTTGAAACTTTATTAGAGCAGAGACTAGATTAATTTAATTTATTCATTCAGTAAATAATTCTTTGATGTCAAGTATAATAATTTAGTGTCACTATACACACACACACACATACATAAATATGCTTAAGTTGTGAGGATAAGCTACTAACTAAATGAACAAGTTCAAAACCTTATGACAAAGCCTATGGTCATAGATAATAAATAAGCAAATGAAAAAATAAAACAATCAGAGTATGATAATCACTATAAAGAAACCAATTCAAAGTCATATGTCACACTTTTATTTATAAAATAACAGGACTGCGAGTTAGGGAGGACAGTGCACTTTGGCAGCTTGTACAGAGAAGGCTTAGGTGTGGAAATGGTATTTCTGAGCCCCAGATGATGAAAAGGAGCTGATCATGCAAGGAGCAAAGAACTGACCCAGAATATGTGAACACATATCCAAACGCCTTGATGTAGGAAAGGACTTTGTCTGTTTGAAGAACACAATGGAGTCCAATGTGGATGGATCATAGTTCATATACTTTTATTAAATTCTCTTTCTCTCTTTCTGTCCGCCCTTACTTTTTTCTCTCTCTTTCTTTCATTACAGAATAAAATTTACAGAAACAAAATAAACAAAAGCCATTCTGTTTTGGTTTTTAGAAGAATTTTATAGTTGAGGGACCAGGTTTAAGTGAAAAGAGCTAAATGAAGTGGGCCAGTTGCATTTAGCTCCTTGTAGTTCCAATCGATTTCTAAATGTGTGACCCTTTTTAAATCTAATTGTTCTCTTCTATGTCTGGCCCTCCATGTACTACTGTATCCATTTTTAACTTTATAACCTGAATTATGTTCTTCCTTACCAGGCTTGCATGGAATTTTTTCTAAGACATGGAGGAAGGAAGGAGTTTCTACATATGTTAGGATTTTAAACATGAAAGAAGATGAAAACAAGTCACAGTATGACAAATAGTATTTTAAAAAGACTTACTATTATTACTATTATTATTTATTATTTTTAGGAAGATGCCATCAGTAATTTTTTCACCTAAGAGGTTACTTGTGGTCATCTTGGAAAGGAAGAGAGCTTTTTTTCTTCCCCCTAAATAGTAGCTTAAGGAGACTTTCTTTCATAAAGATGTAAATACCCATTGCTTGGTAAAAATGTATAATGAGGAACTCTGATGTTTCTTCCAAAATCTATCATTTGTCAAGTATTCCCCAGGAAGGAGGTAGATAAACGTTTACACAGGAGCCAAAAGCTAATGGAAGAAAATTAGCTTCCATGAAATAGTATTCATTTGGAAATGGATGGAGCCCTGGTGGTACAGTGGTTAAGTGATTGACTGCTAACCAAAAAGTTGGCCATTCAAATCTACCAGCCACATCTTGGAAACCCTAAGGGGCAGTTCTACTCTGTCCTACAGGGTTGTTATGAGTTGGAATCTACTTAATGGCAACTTGTTTGGTTTTAGAAAATGGATGAATTGTAATTATTCCAAGTCTCCTAACATTTGTGGGTTCCAGAGTAAAAGTACACATGCAGGCCTACTAGCACATGACTTAACACCTAAAGATTTTAAATCAAGCTACTAAATCTCATATCTGGACAAATCCACCTTTATAATGACTCAGGGGAGGTTTGGATTAAAATTTTGTTACCATGTGGCGAAGAGCTACCCTGGAGGCTCACTTCATCCCTCTTTCTAACCGTAAATCAAATTCCTACTTGGAAAGATTTCATGGTCATACAAGTGGACACCACAGGCCACGTGTTTTAAGTTCCATCCACAGCTTCTCCAACAGCCTTTCCCTTGTCCCTCTTGGGCCTATGGATTTGCACACTCATGGTGTAATCTGCTTTCCAGAGAATGGACTTGGAGAGGAAATCCTTGATGCTCTTAGAAGTATGGACTGCATGAAGAGGGATTTTTAGGGTCCTAGGTATCATATTGCATTGGGAAAACCTGCTGCAAAGACTGCTTTAAAGAGGTAAAAAGCAAACATGTCACCTTGAGGACTAAGGTGCACCTGACCCAAGCCATGGTATTTTCAATTTCCTCATATGCATGTGAAAGCTGGACAATGAATAAGGAAGACCGAAGAAGAATTGATGCATTTAAATTATGGTGTTGACAAAGAGTATTGAATATACCATGGACTGCCAGAAAAATGAACAAATTTGTCTTCGAAGAAATACATCTAGAACGCTCCTTAGAAGCAAGCATGGCAAGATTATGTCTCACATACTTTGGACATATTATTAGGAAGGACCAGTCCCTGGAGAAGGACATCATGCTTGGTGAAGTAGAGGGTCAGCATAAAAGAGGAAGACCCTCAATGAGATGAATTGACACAGTGGCTGCAACAATGGGCTCAAACATAACAATGATTGTGAGAATGGTGCAGAACCAGGCAGTGTTTCGTTGACTCTAAGTCAGAATGGACTCGACAGCACCAAACAACAACAACAGGTATCCAGACTCTGGTAATGTCTTTTTGGACTTGTGAATTCCTTGATTCATGGAAAGGATGTGGTCAGAAGAGGGCAAGAGTAAGCCCTCTAATATGTGGGACAAAAGGCAAGGTAATTTTGCCCAGGCTTACCCATTAGTAAAAAAGGGAAATTCACATTATTATTTGGCCAATCAGGTCCAATGAACCCTGTTTTTTTTTATTAATTAATTTATTTTTAGTTTTAGTTTTTTTAATTGAAATTTTATTGAGATAATTGTAGAGCCATATGAATTTGAAAGGAAAATACAGAGAAATTCTGAGTATTCTTTCTTTACCTTATTTTTCCTCATTCGTAATATCTTTAAAAACTATATTACAATAATACAACTAGACTATTTTGGCATTTACACACTCCACTGATTTTATTCATATTTTCTCAGCTTTACTTGTACTCATTTGTGTGTATGTGTATTTAGTTTGTTCAGTTCTATCACATGTATAAGTTCATGTTTCGCTGCTATTCATAAGGTTTTCACTGGCTAATTCTTTTCAGAAGTAGACTGCCGGGTCCTTCTTCCTAGTCTGTCTTAGTCTGGAAGCTCAGCTGAAACCTGTCCGCCATGGGTGACCCTGTTGTTATCTGAATACCAGTGGCATAACTTCCACCACCACAGCAACAGATAAGCCCTCACAGTACGACAAACTGACAAACACATGGAAACCTTATGAATAGCATTGGAACATTGTCTGATACAGTGTCGGAAGATGAGCCCCCAAGTTGAAAGGCACTCAAAAGACAACTAGGGAAGAGCTGCCTCCTCAAAGTAGAGTCAACATTAACAACATGGTTGGAATCAAGCTTTCCGGATCTTCATTTGCTGATGTGGGACGACTCAAAATGAGAAGAAACAGCTGCAAACATCCATTAATAATCGGAACGTGCAATGAATTGACATAGTGGTTGCAACAATGTGCTCAAGCATAGCAACAATTGTGGGGATGGCGCAGGACCGGGCAGTGTTTTGATCTGTTGGGCATAGGGTCACTATGAGCCAAAACCAACTGGACCACACCTTACAACAACAACAACAACGTTTGTTTTTTATGAATGAAATATTATATTTAGATTCTTTTAAGGAAATATGGCATATATAATTATAACGTAAGCAAATTTGATAAATTTGTATGATGTGTAAGTTAGATTCTATAGAAAGAACATGGCAAGACAGGCATTTAGACAGCTGACTGGGTAACTGTGGAAGATAAAAGGGAAGCAGAATTGGGCAGTTAAATTCTTCAGAATATGATACAAAATTGACAATTGTAGATGAAAACTGAGAACGAAGTAGGATTTAGCAGGGAGAACCTCACGCCACTATACAGACTGGACAAAGTCTTGGTCAGTTCAACAGGGATCTTTTAGAGCGGATCCATGTTTGGCAGCAATGAACAAGCCTTTGTACCTACCACATAACCAATCACTGGCATGCGCCAAAGCTAAAGTGGATACTGAAAGTTCTTCAGGTAGAGTCTGTTAGCTAATATCAGTCTTTGCAGCTGAATAATGAGTCCTTTCTTGATGAGAGATTGGATTGGTGCACCTCAATGGCTACCACAGTCCATCCCTTGTGCCACATAGATTCCTTTCTCTATACATGTTTGGATTGCAGCTTCTACAGGATTAACACAGCTCCCAAGTAGATAAAATTTTCCCTATTCAATCTTATGCTTCAGCCTCCTTCTTCAAGCATCTTCAAAATCCTGTCCCACAGGTATGACTAGCTGTGCCAATTCTAGTTGCTGATGAGTTGATTCCAACCAAGGGTGATCTCATGTGTGTGAACATGGAACTATTCTCCATAAGATTTTCAGTTAATGATTTTTTTTTTTTTTTAAGTAAATAGCCATACGTTTCTTCCAAGTTGCCTCTGTTCTTGTTAGGTGCCATCCAGTCAATTCCCACTCATAGTGACCCTGTTTATAACAGAACAAAACACTGCCAGGACCTGCGCCGTCTTCTCAATTGTTGTTATGCTTGAGCCCGTTGTTGCAGCCACTGTGTTACTCTATCTCCTTGGGGATCTTCCTCTTTTTCACTGACTCTCTACCAAGCATAATGTCCTTCTCCAGGGACTGATCCCCCCGAAAACATGTCCAAAGTATGTGAGACATAGTCTCATCACCCTTGGTTCTAAGGAGTATTCTGGCGGTACTTCTTCCAGGACAGATTTGTGTCTTCTTTTGGCAGTCCATGTTATATTCAATATTCTTCACCAACACCATAATTCAAAGGTGTCAATTTTTCTTCAGCCTCCCTTATTCATTGTCTATCTTTCGCTTGCGTATGAGGCAATTGAAAACACCGTGGTTTGGGTCAGTTGCACCTTAGTTTTCAAGGTGACATCTTTCCTTTTTAATACTTTAAACAGGTCTTTTGCAGCAGATTTGGCCAATACAATACATCATTTGATTTCTTGACTGCTGGTTCCATGAGTGCTGATTGTGGATCCAAGTAAAATGAAATCCTTCACAACTTCAATCTTTTCTCCATTTATCATGACGTTGCTTATTGGCCCATTTGTGAGGATTTTTGTTTTCTTTGTGCTGAGGTGTAATCCAGACTGAAGGCTATAGTCTTCGATCTTCATCAGTAAGTGTTTCAAGTCCTCTTCACTTTCAGCAAGCAAGGCTGTGTCATCTGCATATCACAAGTTATTAATGAGTCTTCCTCCAATCCTCATGCCTTGTTCTTCATGTAGTCCAGTTTCTCAGATTATTTGCTCAGCATACAGACTGAATAAAGATGGTGAAAGGATATAAGCCTGACACACACCTTTCCTGATGTGATGGTTAAGATGATGTGTCAACTTGGCTGGGCCATGATTCTCCGTGCTTTAATGTAATCACTCCCATGATTGAATATATTGTGAGTTAGCCAATCAGATGAAAGGGAGTCTCCTTGGGGGTGTGGCTCGCATCTGTATATAAGCAGACGTTCTGGTTTTTTGCTCTCTCTGGATCCTGCGGCTGCTTCCTGTCATCTCATCTCCCTTTCTTGGGACTTGAGCTGTCAGCTTATCTGCCGAACCTGGGATTCGTCGATCTGCACAGCCTGTGAGTGGCAACCCTGCTCTCTGACCTTCCAATCTTGGGCTTGCCAGCTTCTGAAGCTGTATGACTTGGGAGAGGCCTCTACCCTGATCCACAGACTTGGGATGTTCTAGCCTCTACAATCTCCTGAGCTGTTTCCATGATATAATCTCTCTCTATATGTATATTTATACACTTTACTGGTTTTGCTTCTCTAGAGAACCCAGCCTAAGACATTTGGTACTGGGAGTGGTTCTAGAGAAACAGAATTGTAAGGATGAGTTTTCTAAATTTGTTCTGAAGTCTGGTTAGTCATAAAGACGTTGATGACTCTGCTTCCAGCAGTAAAGAGGTCACTGCTAGTCCATGGAGC
>NW_004443970.1:1479355-1480757 GCF_000243295.1 Trichechus manatus latirostris | reverse complement strand
ACCCTGCCCAGAAAAACCATTAGCCCCTCCACTCCCATCTGAGGAAATTAGCTCTAGCCCAGCTGCCTCTAAAGAGCACTTGCCTGAGTCATTGCCTGGAGTATTGCCTGAGGCAGATGCTTTACAAGATAATGCTGAATGTTCTCAAAACAATTTCACACTACCAATTCTGGCTTCTAGACCTATAACTAGGCTTAAGTCCCAGCAAGCCTCAAAAGGTGAAGTACAAAGTGTGACGCTGGAGGAGGTACGCTACACTCCAAAAGAACTACTTGAGTTTTTGAATATGTACAAACAGAAGCCTGGGGAATATGTGTGGGAATGGTTATTAAGGGCGTGGGATAATGGTGCAAGGAACATAAAGATGGATCAGTCCGAGTTTATTGATATGGGTCCACTGAGCACAGACTGTTCCTTCAATGTTTCAGCTAGAGAAGTTAGGAAAAGATCTAATAGTTTATTTGGTTGGGTTGCTGAAGCATGGATTATGAGGTGGCTGACACTAAATCAAGTTGAAATGCCAGACCTGCCTTGGTATACTGTAGAAGAAGGTATCCAAAGGCTTAGGGAAATTGGCATGCTAGGGTGGATTTATCAAGTTAGACCCACACATGGAGTGTCCAGAGGACATGTCTTTTACCACAACTGTGAGGAAAAAATTTGTGAAGGGAGCTCCAGTATCCTTGAAGACTGCTGTGATTGCTCTTTTATGTAAGCCAGATTTGACCGTGGGAGCTGCCCTAACTGAATTAAGACACCTAACTACAATGGGGCTGATTGGACCCCGTGGTAGTAGGGGCCAAGTGGCTGCACTCAATAGACAAAGACAAGGTGGGTATGGTTACAGTACTGGACAGAGGAGTCAGAGCAGTAATTAGAATAGTCTGACTCATATGGACTTATGGCATTGGCTACTTAGTCATGGTGTCCCTAGGAGTGAAATAGATAGGAAATCTACTAAATATTTACTTGATCTATACAAACGGATGAATTCTAGGTCAGGTGAACAGCAGTCTAACTCGAATCGCCAGAATAGCAAGTCATGGTCCCTCAATCAATTCCCAGATTTGAGTGAGTTTAAAGACCCACAACCCCTTGAATGAAGGAGAGGCCAGATCCCATTGAGGAAGGACTCCAATACACTGCCAAAAATTTTTGCAGTTAATCTTTCTCCCAGCCTTCCCCAAAAGGATCTATGGCCTTTTACGATAGTGACTGTTCACTGGGGAAAAGGAAATAATCAGACATTTTGGGATTACTAGATACTGGCTCTGAGCTGACACTAATTCCAGGAGACCCAAAACATCACTGTGGCCCACCAGTCAGAGTGGGGGCATATGGAGGTCAGGTTATTAATGGAGTCTTGGCTCATGTCCATCTCACAGTAGGTCCAGTGGGTCCC
>NW_004443970.1:1474101-1478064 GCF_000243295.1 Trichechus manatus latirostris | reverse complement strand
CCCATCATGAACTGGGTGTTGTCTGACCCACAGAACCATAAAGTTGGACGTGCACAGCAGCACTCCATCATTAAATGGAAGTGGTATATTCAAGATCGGGCCAGAGCAGGACCCAAAGGAACAAGTAAGTTGCATGAGGAAGTGGCCCAAATGCCCATAGTCTCCACTCCTGTTACATTACCTTCCATCTCCCCGTCTGTACCTATGGCCTCATGGGGAGTTCCTTATGATCAGTTGACTGAGGAAGAGAAAACTCGTGCCTGGTTTACAGATGGTTCTGCGCGATATACAGGCGCCACTAGAAAGTGGACTGCAGCAGCACTACAGCCCCTTTCTGGGACCTCCCTGAAGGACAGTGGTGAAGGAAAATCCTCTCAATGGGCAGAACTTCGAGCAGTGCACCTGGTTGTTCACTTTACTTGGAAGGAGAAATGGCCAGATGTGCAATTATATACTGACTTATGGGTTGTGGCCAGTGGTTTGGCTGGATGGTCAGGTACTTGGAAGGAACATGATTGGAAAATTGGAGACAAGGATTTATGGGGAAGAGGTATGTGGATAGACCTCTCCAAATGGGCTAAAGAAGTGAAGATATTTGTGTCTCATGTGAATGTTCACCAAAGGGTGACCTCAGCAGAGGATGATTTTAACAATCAAATGGATAGGATGACGCATTCTGTGGAAACCACTCATCCTCTTTCCCCAACTACTCCTGACGTTGCTCAACGGGCTCATGAACAAAGTGGCCATGGTGGCAGGGATGGAGGTTATGCATGGGCCCAGCAACATGGATTTCCACTCACCAAGGCTGACACGGCCACAGCCTCTGCTGAGTGCCTAATCTGCCAGCAGCAGAGACCAACACTGAGTCCCCGATATGACACCATCCCTCGAGGTGATCAGCCAGCAACCTGGTGGGAAGTTGATTACATTGGACCACTTCCATCATGGAAAGGGCAGCGTTTCGTCCTTACTGGCATAGACACTTACTCTGGATATGGATTTGCCTTCCCTGCACACAATGCTTCTGCCAAAACTACCATCCGTGGACTTACAAAATGTCTTATCCACCATCATGATATCCCACACAGAATTGCCTCAGATCAAGGGACTCACTTCACAGCAAATGAAGTGCGGCAGTGGGCCCATGCTCTTGGAATTCACTGGTCTTACCATGCTCCCCATCATCCTGAAGCAGCTGGCTTAATAGAACAATGGAATGGGCTTCTAAAGACACAATTACGGTGCCAGCTAGGTGGCAATACCTTGCAGGGTTGGGGCAATGTTCTCAGGAGGCTGTATATGCTCTAAACCAGCGTCCAATATATGATGTTGTTTCTCCCATAGCCAGGATTCACGGGTCCAGGAATCAAGGGGTGGAAATGGGAGTGGCACCACTCACTATTGCCCCTAGTGACCCACTTGCAAGATTTTTGCTTCCTGTCCCCTCGCCCTTATGCTCTGCAGGCCTAGAGGTCTTAGTTCCAAAGGGAGGAATGTTCCCACCTGGAGACACATCACTGATTCCATTGAACTGGAAGTTAAGGATGCCACCTGGCCACTTTGGGCTTCTTATACCTGTGGCTCAACAGACAAAGAAGGGAGTTACCATACTGACTGGTGTGATTGATCCTGATTACCAAGAGGAAATCAGATTGATATTACATAATGGAGGTAAAGAAGAGTATATCTGTAATGCAGGAGATTCCTTGGGGCATCTCTTAGTACTACCATACCCTGTGATTAAAGTCAATGGAAAACTACACCAACCTAATTCTGACATGACTAATAATGACCCAGACCCTTCAGGAATGAAGGTTTGGGTCACCCCACCAGACAAAGAACCACGACCAGCCGAGGTGCTTGCACGGGGCAAAGGAAATACAGAATGGGTGGTGGAAGAAGGTAGTTTCTAAATACCAGTTACAGCCAGGTGACCAGTTGCAGAAACGGGGACTGTAATTGTTATGAGTATTCGTACTTGTATGTGTGCATGAAATATTTTTGTTTACTTCACTTATAAAATATAAGCTGTAAATGGGACTAGTGCATTTTTGATTGTACGCGTGTTAGTTGTATCATGTTAGGTGTGAGTATGACTTTCTCATTGTCTTTATTCAGAGATTATGTATGGTTTAAGGAGATGTGTACATGTGCCAAGTTGACAAGGGGTGGACTGTGATGGTTAAGATTGTGTGTCAACGTGTCTGGGCCATGATTCTCCGCGTCTTAATGTAATCACTCCCATGATTGAATATACTGTGAGTAGCCAATAAGATGAAAGGGAGTCTCCTTGGGGGTGTGGCCCGCATCAGTATGTAAACAGACGTTCTGGCTTTTTGCTCTCTCTGGATCCTGCGGCTGCTTCCTGTCATCTCATCTCCTGTTCTTGGGACTTGAGCTGTCAGCTTATCTGCCAAACCTGGGATTCGTCGATCTGCACAGCCTGTGAGTGGGAACCCTGCTCTCCGACCTTCCTGTCTTGGGCTTGCCAGCTTCTGCAGCTGTGTGACTTGGGAGAGGCCTCTACCCTGATCCACGGACTTGGGACGTTCTAGCATCTACAATCACCTGAGCTGTTTCCTTGATATAATCTCTTTCTATATATATATTTATACACTTTACTGGTTTTGCTTCTCTAGAGAACCCAGCCTAAGACACCTGACTTTAAACCACACAGTATCCATTCATTTGTCCTGGCCAAACGACTGCCTCTTGATCGATGTACAAGTTCCTACTGAGCACAATTAAGTGTTCTGGAATTCCCATCCTGGGTGGTGCAAACAGTTAAAGCGCTTGACTGCTAACTGAAAGTTTGGAGATTTAGGACTGGACCCAAATCTCCAAACTTTCAGTTAGCAGTCAAGAACTTTAAGTGTTTGCAACACCTAGGGACTGGATGTACCAATAAATACTGATTGTTTTTCTTGTTGAACAGCTTTATTGAAATATATAAACACATGATTTTTTAGTAAGGTCACAGGTTTTTGGAACAATTACCAAAATCTATCTTTAGAACAATTTTGAAATCTCCCAAACCACCCCATATCCAAGTGACCATTAATCAACTTTCTTGCTCTGTAAATTTGCCTATTCTATACACTTTAGATAAATAGGACCGTACAATATGTAATCTTTTGTATCAGACATGTTTTCATTTGACATAATGTTTATAAAGTTCACGTAGCATCATGTATCCGGTACTTGGTTCTTTTTTGTTTTTTAACTGGCAAATACTATTCCCTTGCATGACTCTACTTCATTTTGTTTATCCATTCATTAATTGATGGACATTTATGTTGTTTCCACTCTGGGGCTATTATGAATCAGTATACATTCATGCTTTTGTGTAGATGGATATTTTTATTTATCTTGGATATATACCTAGGAGTGGAATTACTGGATGATATGGTAGCCCCATGTTTAGTGCTTTGAGGAACTACTCAAACGTTTTCCAAACTGGCCATACCATTTTAAGTTCCCACCATCAATGTATGAGGGGCTACAATTTCTCCCCTTCTTCACCAGCACATCTTATTGCACGTCATTTGTATTTTAGCCACTCTCATGGGTATAAAATGGTATCTCATTATGGCTTTGATTTGCCTTTTACTAATGACTACTGATGTTAAGCATCTTTTCATGTGTTTACTGGGAATTTCTGTATCTTACTTGGAAAAATTTCTGTTTAGATGTTTGCCCATTTTTAACTGGATTATTTGTCTTTTATTGTTGAGTTGTAAAAGTTCCTTACATATTTTGGAATTAGACCCTTATCAGATATATATCTTGCATATATTTTCTCCCATTCTGTAGGTTGTCTTTTCACATTCTTGATGGTGTCATTTGAAGCACAGAAGTTTTTAATTAATTAATTAATTAATTTACTCTTTTTTTATTTTTGTTTATTTTTTATTGTACTTCAGGTGAAGGCTTACAGAATAAATAGTTTCTCATGAAACA
>NW_004443970.1:1424690-1471570 GCF_000243295.1 Trichechus manatus latirostris | reverse complement strand
CCTGATTTCTTTTTCATCATTCTCCTTATTGGTGTATAGGAATCCAACTGATTTTTGAATGTTTATCTTGTATCCTGCTACTCTGCTGAATCTTTTGAAGTTTTTAATTTGTCTATTTTTTTAAATCGTTTGCGCTTTTAGTGTTATATTCAATTTATCACTACCTAACACAAGGTGATGGAGATTCATGTTTTTATCAGCAGTTTTATAGTTTTAGCTCTTATATTTAAGATATATTTTAAGTTAATTTTTGTATAAGTGTGATATAAGGAATCAAAGTTATTCTTTTCATGTATTTATCTAGTTGTTCCATATCCATTCGTTGGAAAAAAACTATTCTTTCACCATTGAATTGTTTTGCCAACCTTATTGAAAATCATTTGGCTCTGAGTGTAAGGGTTTACTTTTAGACTCGAAATTCTGTTTGATTGATCTATATACCTATCTTTATGCCAATACCACAATGTTTTGATTACTGTAGCTCTGTAATAAGTTTTGAAATTCAGAAGTGTGAGTCCTCAAACTTTGTCCTTTTTCAGGATTGTTTTGGTTATACTTGGTCCTTTGCATTTCTATATGAACTGTAGGATCAGCTTGCCAGTTTCTGGAAAAAGAAAAAGGCAGTTGGTATTTTGATAGGGATTACACTGAATCTAAGGATCAGTTTGAGGCATATTCCCATGTTAATAATGTTAAATCTTTCAATCCATGAATACAAAGTGGCTTTACATGAATTTATAGCTGAAATTTCTTTCTACAATGCTTTATACTTTTCAATGTACAGAATTACATTTCCTTTGTTAAGTACTTTCCTAGATATTTTATTGTTTTTGATCTTATTATACATGGATTTATTTTCTTAATTTTATTTTTGGACTGTTTATTGCAGTGTTTAGAAATTAATTGATTTTTTGTATATTGATATTGCATCTTGTTACATTGGTGAACTTATTTATTACAGCTAACAATTTTTGTGAATTCTTTAAATTTCTTGTATACAAGATCATGTCATCTTCAAAAAGAAATAGTTCTACTACTTCATGCACAATCTAGATGCTTTTTATTTTTTACTTCCTGTAAGTGTTGTATAGAAGTATGCTGTTGCTGCTCATAGAGGCAACATATTCAGCCTTTCATTACTAGTTATATTAGCTGTGCAATTGTTTTTGTAGACGTTCTTTATCAGGTTGAAGATGTCCCCTTCTATACCTAGATTGCTGAGTGTTTCTATTGTGAAAGAGTGTTGGATATTGTCAAATACTTTTTCTGTATCTATTGAGATGATCATGTGATTTTGTTCTTTATGTTAGTAACATGATGTAGTACTTTAATAAACTTTCATATGTTAAACAAATCTTGCACTTCTGCAATAAATAGCAATTCATCTTGGTGTGTAATCTTTATATGTTGCTAGGTTAAGTTTCCTAGTATTTTGCTGAGAATTTTTTTTTTAATCAATGTCTATATGAGATATTGATCTGTAGTTTCTTTTTCTTTTTTGCTTGTGATGTGCTTGCTCGGTTTTGATATCAAAGTAATGGTGGTCTCATAGAATGAGTTGAGAAGTGTTTCTTCTTCAAAATTTTGGAAAAGGTTTTGAAGGATTGGAATTACACTTTCTGTAAATATTTGATAGAGTTGACCAATGAAACTATCTGAGCCTAGGCATTTCTTTGACGTAAGTTTTTAAATTACTAATTCCATCTCTACATGCTTTTGAAACAATTTCAAAATAACAGAAAATTTACAATTGCAGTGATATTACCTCAAAAAAACTTTAATGTTTATTTTATTTTCCATAAACAAAAACGCTCTCTTACGTAACTATAATGCAACCATCAAAATCAAGAAATTATTTGATACATTTCTACCAGCATTTTCTCAGATCTCATTCAATTCCCCCAATTGTTCAAATAATATCTTTAATAACAAAAAAAAAAAATCCAATTCAGAGTCATGTGTTGTGTTTTTCATCTCCTTTTAGTCCCTTTTAATTTTGGAAAATCAATCAGTTGTTTTTACTTAATATTGAAACTTTTAAAGATTACAGGCAAGTTATTTTGTAAAAGATTCCTTAGTTTTGGTTCTTCTAATGTTTGCTCAGGAATAAATTCAGAATATATACCTTTTATAAGAATATCACGAAAGTGATGCTATGCTCTTGTCATCATATTTTATCAGGTGGCACATATATGATTTCTGTTTGAACTCTTGTTAGTGATGTTTACTTTGATTATGTAGTTAAGGTGGTGACTCATAGGCTTATCAACTCTATAGATATATATTTTTTCTTTGAAGCTAATAGATATTTTATGAGGAGATACGTTTCAACTATGTAAATATAGTTTCTAATCAAACATTCAATTTATCTTTATATGCATTTCTTATTTATATTAGTATAGACTCATAGTCTTCAATTTAATTCAGTTAGTTATAACTCCCTTTTCAACTGATCGATCAGATTACTTAACCACTGCGCTGCCAGGGTTTCCATAGTGACCCTTGGGATGTTAAATGCCCTAATATTGTATAACAGACTCAAATAATCTCAATCAGACTTGGAAATGATTTATGTCTTATCAAACCATTATCAGGCACAAAAATCCCTTGAGAATATTATCAAAAAATGGTTGTACTTCATCTGTTTGAACAAATCTAGTGGTAGAAAATTTATGACTGTAAGATTCAGTTACAGAGCTTAATTTTATACTGTATAACCTAAAATAAAGAAATGCATTTCATAACATAAGCATTCATTTATTTCTTCCTTCCTTGTGTCTTTCATTCTTCAACAAATATTTTTTGAGAAAGTACTATGTGACAGATATTCTTCTACAGCAGTTTTAAAAATAGGCAGAAATTCCTAATCTCATGGATTTTACATTTTAGTGGAGGGAACAAAAGCAAAACAAAATTAATAAATGAAATATATGATATGTTAGATAGTCATGATTTCTTCGGAGGAGAAAACAACAAAGAAAGGGCTTATGGAGTGTCAGTAAGCAGAGGTGATGACCCAGGCCACAGTTTGTTGTTTTTATTTATTTATTTATTGTAATTTGCAGTAGACTGAATAATGGTCCCCAATAATATCAGGTCCTAAACCCTCCTAAACCTTGAAACTTGTAAATGTCACCTCAGATTGCAAAGATTTTATGGATGTTATTAATTATCTTGAGATGAAGAGTTTACCCTGGGTTATACAAGTGGGCCATAAATGCATTCACAAGTATATTTATAAGAGCAAGGTGGAAAGAGATTTGACATGTATAGATGACATGGCAAGTGAAGAAGGAACACAGAGAGATTTGAAGATGCTGGGCTTGAAGATGGGAGTAATGTGATTACACACCAAGGAATATTAGCAGTCACCAGTAGAAGAGAGAAGGAACTGATTCCTTCCCAGAGACTCTGGAGGGATAGTGACCCTACTGACACCTTGATTTACAGTCAGTAAAACTGAATTTGGACTTCTGGCCTCCATAACTGTAATAGAATAAATTTATTCTGTTTTAACTCACCCAGTTTGTTGCAATTTGTTACAGCCGCCACAAGAAACTAATACTATCTGGGTAAGATCTCTCTGAGAAGGTGATATTTATGCAAAGACAAATATAGGTATTATGGGTTGAGGTATAGAGAGGTCAGAAGTTGGGATTTGGTAAGAGATCACGTCTGTGTTTTTTTATTTTTTTAAAGATTTCAATTTTTACCCTTCAATGTGGACTCAGGTTCACAGGGGAAGTGATATTTGAACTGAACCTTGAAGAAAAAAGTTAAAAATATTACAGGGAGAGGGAATAATAAATGTAAAGGCTTGAAAGCATGAAAAACTTAAGAATACTCTAGGATATTAAAAGATTTAATACATTTCTGCAGGCACCTATCAATTAGAAAGAGTTAAGAGCAAAATATGTCCTTTGGTATTTGATAATGTTAAGCCATAAAACACGAATACAGCAGTTCTTTTTCAACTTGGAAATCTACTACTTGCATGGAAGAAAAGTGATCTGTAACCTGTACCCAGATGATTAAATGATGTTCTTAAAAAGGAAAGGGCTCCTCTTGCCAGGAAAACTAGAACTTATTTCATGTGATTAGGAATCATGCTGAGGCTGACATCTTAACACTTGTTCAGCAGTATTATAATACATTTCCACGCAGTACTGGGAAAAATATTAGCAGCAATTTAAAAGTTCTAACTTTAAAGTGCGTAAGAGTTCAGTAGAACGCTATATGTGCATATATTATCTCTATATCTCTACTATCTATATCTATCTATCTTCTATGTATCTATCACCATCATCACGTATCTAGTGGTTACTGTATTGGTATCGGAGTCACTTCAGTGGATCAATTGAAGTTAGTGGTTAGTATACTTTTTCTGGTATATATGCCCGTATTCATATATTGAATTTCATATGAGTAATATACATATTAATAATAATGAAAATGTTTACCAAGGACTTGTTATATGCCAGACTCTTATAAAACTATAATGTGTGCTTATCTCATTTAATACCTATGACAATAATGTAAATGTTAACATATTCCCCACTTCACAGATGAAGAAACTGACTAAAATTTATTTTCAAAATGGAGGCAGAATATTTAATATATTTAAAAAATTATTTGCAATGTCTTATTTATTCACTACAGGGTCGCTATGAGTGGGAGTCGACTCAAAGGCAATGGATTTAAATTTTGGTTTTATTTATTAGCTTGATTGGAGGCTCAAGTCCATCCAGAAGTGCCTCAAAATAAAGTCTTAGTGATCTACTTCTGAAAAATCAGCCATTGAAAACTCTGTGGAGCACAGTTCTACTTTGACACACATGGGGTCACCATGAAATCAATTCAAGGACAACTGGTAGTTATACTGGTAGTATTATAAGTAGAGTTAAAGAACACAAAGCTAAAATAAAACAAGGGGTCAGTACTTATGAAATAATATTAGAATGTCAATCATGTTAGAAATGACAACTATTGGCCAAGGAGATGGAATCATACTGTATATTAGGATTACATATGCCAAGAGCTAAATGGAGTGATTGCCCGATTCAGAGCTGTAGGCCCAAGCTAATAGTAAATATTGACAAATGCAAATAAGCTACCAAGACATTAAGACTCAGTGATTATATTATATAGGTGATTTAATTAAATTCCATTGGACTACATCTGGAGCCCTGGTATCGAAGTGGTTAAGAGTTCAAATGCTAACCAAAAGGTCTACATTTCCAATCCACCAGCTACTCCTTGGAAACCCTATGGGGCAGTTCTACTGTGTCCTATAGGGTTGCTATGAGTTGGAATCAACTCGATGGCAACGGGCTGGGTTTTTTGGGGGGGGTTTGTTGTTGGAAGGTAGAAATTTAAGAAGTAAAAATGAACCTTAGCTGTTGAGGGCTTTTTCATAAATATGAATGGATTCATGCCTCAGGACAATTTTTCACTCATACAAATTAGGAAATAAAGTGTACAGTTGGAAGTACTGCCCACTGCTTTTTCCTTCACCACTGTACTTTAAGATCATCCCAAAATAGGATAGTGATGCAGCAGCAGCCTATTTTTGGCTAACATCATTTCTTAGTCCAGCATAACCTAACTGGGAGCCAGGCCCAAGTTCTTTCCTCTATTATTTGACTGAAAAGAGCCCTTATCTCCATTTGCTATAGGTACGAGTTGAAGCAATAGTGATGGTTGATATGGATATCTGTGGTATCTGTTCATGTAATGTATTTTATCTTCTAGACCTGCTCCTACCTAAACCCAAATATATAATTTTATAGTACTATGAACTGCTGTTGTGCCCATCTAACCACATGATTTTGTGGCTTTCATAATTGCCAGCTCATGCTGTGCACATTCAGTTTCATAGTCACTTGGTGCCCAGTGTAAGCCTCTTTTGCAGTTCTGACATGGTGAGAATTAGATCTTGGTCCTGATTTTCATTACAGTCTTCCCTGAATATGCAGAAAATGAATGTTTCCTTAAAATTTACTACAGTGGCCCTTAAACAATTTGCCTAACTTGACAGTGAGATACCCTTAGATTATCACTTTCATTTTACAGGGTATCCACCCCATAAAACCCATTTCTGTCCAGTTGATTCCAACTCATAGCAACCCTATAGGACAGAGTAGAACTGCCCCATAGGATTTCCAAGGAGCAGATGGTGGATTCGAATTGCCAATCCTTTGTTAGCAGACTGAGTTCTTAACCACTTTGGCACCGGGTCTCCATAGGTATCCACAGCAGGTTAAAACAAAACCAATCAAACAACAAAAAAAAAGCCAGCTACTTCAAAGTATCATGAATTATTACCCATATACCTTTAGAGTGCCACAGCTGCCACATATCCCAATGGCTCACTTTTTACCGGAATTTCATTTCAATTAACGATAAGTAAAAGACTTAGTAATTGTGAGGCCACCACATGCCAACTATTATCTCCTCCCCACTAATAATGGTGATTTAATATCTATCAGAACAGGGAGAAATTCTTCTCCAATACTCCATTCTGAGGGTCTGGGTTTGAGTTTTGGTTTCTCAGAAAGTAGAGCCAGAGGTAGACAACTTATATGCTATTACTTTATTAGGGAGTATAGTATCACATTACGGTGTTGGCAAAGAATATTAAATATACCATGGACTGCTAGAGAAAGAACAGATTTGTCCTGGAAGAAGTACAGACAGAATTCTCCTTGGAAGCAAGGATGGTGAGACTTCATCTCACGTACTTTGGGCATGTTATCAGGAGGGACCAGTCCCTGGAAGACATCATCCTGGGTAAAGTAGAGGGTCAGCAAAAAAGAGGAAGACCCTCAATGAAATAGATTGACACAGTGGCTGCAGCAATGGGCTCAAGTGTAACAAGGATTGTGAGGATGGAGCAGGACTGGGCAGTGTTTCATTCTGTTGTACAGAGAGTTGCTATCAGTTGGAACAGACTTGACGGCATTTAATAACAACAACAACACAATGTCAGAGCAAAAGTGAAGGACAAGTTTGGTGAAATCTACGAGGAGAGAAAGCCAACGTAATAATGAATTTTTAAGCTGGTGATGATTAGGAGAAAAAGATTGTTCTTCTCAATGGGAAATTTTTGAGGAAAGCTTTATAAATAGCATGGTAAAACTGGCCTTTGGAGGAGGACATAGGAAGAAAAGGGGCAAACTTATCCACAACCTCAAAGTTTTACCCACAGGGTGTTAACTCTCCTGAACTTTTGAGTTTACACAAATAGGTGATGAGAAGTATTCCATAGCAGTTTCAACAGAGAAGCCTGGGATTGGGAAATAAAGCACATGGAACAAGCATGAATGAAGGTGTCAGGTTGTGCCTTTAAGAACTTTGTCATAACTTGCATGGAACTGATACTGTAGGGTCAGCTGAAACAAAAGGCAGACGAGGTCAAGACGATATGACCTGGTAATATATCTTATAAGAATGCATAATATATAGTGTTATAAAATCTATATGAACTTGTGTTTTGCCTGAAACCTGCCCCTCCTAACTCCTCTCTCTCATTGAATGGCAGAATTTTTTACATGCTTGGTCACCAGTTTAAAAAACAAAACAAAACAAAACCGAAAACTTTCATTGAAGAGTCTAAACCAAAAGCAAACCAAACCCATGGCCATTGAGTTGATTGCGACTCATAATGACCCTATAGGACAGAGTAGAACTGCCCCATAGGGTTTCCAGAGAGTGGCTGGTGGATTCAAACTGCCGACCTCTTGGTTAGCAGCCAAGCTCTTAACTACTGTGCTATCAGGGATCTACTGAAGCATGTATATCCTCAAAATTCAATTATTCCTCAAAGTTGCTTAATTTTAACTGCTACTTATTACTGAAATCTAGTCACTTCTCTTAATGCCTTCCCAATACCCTCCTCATAGTTCACATAATTCTCCTCTCCTGTATAGGTTTACTGTGATTGTTTTTAGTCTTGTTCCATTTCTCTATCTATTTTACATAGGGCAATCAGAGTAATCTTTCAAAAAATCAGTTCTGATTTTAGTAATCTTTGTTTAACAGCTTCACTTATTCCCATTTGTAGGAAAAAGAAGTGTTTCCTTAGCATAATATGGCTTTGCTTATTTCATCTTATATTTTTCCCCACTCCTTTTTCTAGGGATCAAATCAAACTGATTATCTTTTGGTTCCTCAGGAAAGAGCATTCTCTCTTTTTCTATACAAGCTTGTTGTTCTTGGACCCTTGTTTCTTGATTTATTTGTCTCTTCTTAGAGTTTTAACTTCATCATCGTTAGCTGTAGGAAAACTTCTCAGTCCCAGAGACACAGATTTAACAACTTCAGGTATACTAAGGAATGCCCTCTGTATCCCCTCCCATTGCCCTTTTCAAAGAATCTTGTAATTACTTATTCTACGCCTTCTATAGACTTGACTGCAAACCCTTATTCTCTCTTATATCCCTAGATCAAAGCACAATGTTTAGTCTTTAATGAATATTTTTTGAATGAATTAATACTAGGGTCTGTTCAAGGTTTCAAATGACTGATATCACAAAGCAGAGAGTGAGCCTCCTTTTGTGGGAAGAGAACCAATGGTAAGGATCTAGCAGGGCAAAGACAGAGTCAGCCACAGGAAGAAGAATTGTAATGAAGACAAATTCCTGTAACAAAGAAGTCATGCAAAAATTGATCACCAGCGCTTATTTAATGCAAAGGAATAAAGGCTGAAAATACTCCTCATGTTTTATTTTCTCTCATCTGTCCACCACAATAGGGAGTGGTGGGTGGGCTGTGGGCAGGAACTCAAATGCTTGGATTTTCCTAGGGAAGGATGAAAAAGCAAGTGGAAAGAGCTTGTAAATTACTCTGGGAAGATGAGCTCCTGGAACTGCTGGAGCCTTTTTTTGCTAATAAAACTGTGTCAGTGAAAGCTTATGAGAACGGTGTGTTGTCCTGTTGAGACCAAGCCACTCCATTTAACTTGCCTTGCCAGGGGAGTGAAGGCTGTTTGTAGTAGGTTCATTGGAGAAACAAACCGTTTTAACTTCTTTTCAGTGTTTACATGGCTAAGAACGCTTGTCATCAGCCTCTCTGAAAAGATCACAAGACAGCAGGACCTTCCAACTAGACCTGTGCCACAGTTATTTTATTGCGTCAGCTAGTGTTGTTTAAGGACTTCAGCTTAACATTCATTTTCAAATGTGATATTTCCTCTCTTCCTTAAAAATCTTATGGCTCACATGACATCTCCCTGATGACACAGGGGTTCTAAAATGTACATTTGCCAGTTTGCACTAGAGATATATTGCCTTAAAATTCTAAATAGAAAGAGTGATATTCATTGAGTAATGCTTGAAGTATAATATTAGAGTATAAAGTGGGCCACTTTTTCTGGTTTGATGTAAGTGGGCTGGGATAGACAAGCCATTTAGCTTAGATGTCTCTTTAGTGAAGAGTTCTTGAACTTACACATTCATTCTTCCACTCCAACGAAACTCCCCAAAACTGGATTAGTTACCAATTTTCTGTCCTATTGTTTCATATAGGGTTGCTGGAAGTCAGAATCGACTCCACGACAACAGGTTTGGTTTTTGTTTCTTATGTTTAGACCTCTCGCACTGTCGTACATTATTCTTCTTCTTGAGATTCTAAGTTCTTTCAGGCCTGGACCTAGATCATATTTACCATTTCATCCCTCCACGTACTCATCATGATTTTAGTAGGGACATAGTACCTGGTGGTACAGTGGTTAAGAGCTCAGCTGCTGTCTTAGGTTGGGTTCTCTAGAGAAGCAAAATCAGAAAAGTGTATAAAAATATATACATAGAGAGATTTATATCAAGGAAACAGCTCACGGGATTGTAGAGGCTAGAACGTCCCAAGTCCGTGGATCAGGGTAGAGGCTTCTCCCAAGTCACGCAGCCCCAGAAGGTGGCAAGCCCAAGATCGGCAGGTCAGAGAGCAGGGCTCCCACTCACAGGCTGTGCAGATTGATGAATCCCGAGCTCGGCAGATAAGCTGACAGCTCAAGTCCCAAGAACCGGAGATGAGATGACAGGAGGCAGCTGCAGGATCCAGAGAGAGCAAAAAGCCAGAACGTCTGCTTATATTCAGATGTGGGCCACATCCTCAAAGAGACTCCCTTTCATCTGATTGGCTACTCACAGTATATTCAATCATGGGAGTGATCACATTAAAACACTGAGAATCATGGCCCAGCCACGCTGACACACAGTCTTAACCATCACAGCTGCTAACCTACAAATATCGGCAGTTCGAATCCACCAGCTGCTCCTTGGAAACCCCATGTTGCAGTTCTACTCTGTCCTATAGGGTTGCTATGAGTTGGAATTGACTGGACGGCAATGGAAGTATGCAATAGGTGCTCAGTAAATATTTATTCAGAAAATAAATGAATAAACCTCATATGAATAAAGTCCTGATCACTTTTACAAACGCATACGATATTATCACATTTTTTTTCTCCCAAAGCCTGAAGAAGAAGAAATTGTTTCTGCAGGTCTCCTTCAAGTACCTCCTGTTTACCTGATACAGAATTTCATTCCTTTGGCGTATGGCTTTGATCCTTGGGATCTCTGATCAAATGTATATTTCGTTATGAGATACAATACTTTAAGTTCCTGCAGTAAACGTTTGTTATCAGCAGAATCTTTTTGCTACTCTGGCTGAGGTGAAGAGTAGCACTCCCAAAGCCCTGCTTACTCATACATTTTTTTAATAATTCCCCACCACCTAATACATATTCCAGAGTCAAGAAATTACTGTTAACAAACCAATTATCCAAGCTATTTTGTAGGCCTTTACAACTTAAAAGTAAATATAATTAAGACATTTTCTTGAAATCAAGTTTTATTGAGAAATAAGAAGCCAGACCTGGTCAGTGTGGTTAAGAAGATATATCACTCAAAGGAAGGATGAATGGATTCCATGTGGAGAAACAGGTAAATAGAAGCAAAATTCTAAACTGAAGTTCATGTTTCTCCTGCATCTCTCCTCAAGACTCCCCATCACTGAGCAAAGCTTCCCTAAAGATGAACAATATTTTCAGAGGAACTCATTTAACTTGTTGATGTTTTCCTTTGAAAGTATCAAAAACAGAAACCATTTTATAACCATAAAGTGTTCCAAAAGTTCAAAGGTAACTTAGGTGTTTGAAATTCAAAATGTATTTTGCCTGAAGCAGTCATTTATCTATCTTGGTTGTGTTCTTAAAAGAGCCCACAGAAACCTATATATCTTCTTAAATGCCAGAAGGGCAGCATTGTTCATATAGTACTCTAGAACCTCTGCACCAAAAAAAAAAAAAATTCAAGCACTTTAAGTAGGGTATCTCCCGTTTTTCCTATCCCTCTGTCTCCCACTCACAGACAGGGAGAGCAATTCTAGGTACCAATTGTCTGAGGAGGGGGTATAAGAGGGAAGCATCTAGGACAATGAAAGGCTAGAATTGGAATGTTAAACAATGAGGAGAAGACTCCAGGATAATTAGCAGTCTTAAAATGGTAGTGAAGGAACAGTGAGGGCCATTATCTTTTTCCCTGAATTTTTCCCACTTAGCCAGGTTAGTGACAGTCATTCTCTTTCTACTGAAGATCCCAAGGAATGGCTAAATTCACTTTTCTGTCATCCTGTGAACTGTCCCTCATTAACAGGTGAGATTAGCCTCAAAGTAGAAATAGCCATTGATGTGTGTGTCTCTTATTCTCATTCTCCACAGACTAAACAAAAAATCAAAAAAAACCCCGATGTTATGTTGTTGATTTTGACTCATAGCAACCCTATATATAGGACAGAGTAAAACTGCCACATAGGGTTTCCGAGGAGCAGCTGATGGTTTCAAACTGCTGACCTTATGGTTAGCAGCCAAGCTGTTAACCACTGTGCCACCAGGACTCCAAAGACTACTTGGGCACAAAGTTTAAGTACACTTTATTTACAATGTAGTTTATTCTAGATAATTTTCCTAAGATGTAAGGTAGGATTTAGATTTCTGGAGTGAAGAGGTGGGCTTGATAAAGATTTTTTGAGCAGCTATGGAGATAAGTATCTAAAATAATTTGGATGTGCTAAGGAACTTGAATGTGTTCTTGGGAGGCATGAAGTCTCAGGTGGGGCTGAAGGACAACAGTGGAAAATTAATGGGAATGCAGTTTATTTCCTTTCCTTATTTTTTCTTGCCACCACTTGCCAGGCTTTTCCTGTAACCCCTGTGGGGAGGCGAGACTAGAAGTACCAAGAGAGAATATGCACTGGAAGAGAGGAGGCAGATCACTCTAGGTACTATCTTGCAGAAATAGTAAGGAGAAATAATGCAAAGAAGGTAGCTGGCGAGGGAAGGAAATTTACTCTAAGCTATTGGTCATTCCTGGTTGATTATTTATGTGTAAAAGACAGTTAAACCACCTAAGTCACAGACTGCCCGAATACATCCTAAAGGCAGCAGTGGCCTACTTCATTAAATGCTACACGATGTTCTTGGACTAGCATGTCAAAATAGAAAAGTAATTGCTAGTCTTATTATCTTAAGCTCCATATGATATGACCTGAAAGTCAGTATGTAATAAGAAATGTGTCCTTAAAGGGGTGAACATAATTGACTGGAAAATTAACACAAGCTAAGTGAAACAATTAGCAGCCAGAGTGTAAACAAAAATTCTTTTTTTTTAAAAGTAATACATTTTCTGAAAAGGACAAAATAATTTATGCTTATTTTCACTGGATTTTTATTCGTGTTATGATAAGCTTCTTCTTTCACTTGAATCTTTCTCTAAACAAAATCTATACAGGACAATGAATGTATAAAAACTTGAGAGGTCAACCTGTATAAAAGTAATTCAGAAATATCTATAATTTTCTCAATCAAAAGGAAATTTATTGTGCATAAAATACATTCCTTATAGTTAGACCTTGTTGGAAGTCATGTACTATACTTTAAAAAAATAAAATATGAAAAAATCAGAAAACAGTTTACATTCAGAGCAGTTTAACTTATAAATGTTGCAGCAAGCTTGATGGCTACAGTAGTAATAAATCAAAGCCAACGTAATAATCAATTATTTTGCACTTTGAGAAAATACTTCTCTTCCCTAAATTACCATATACACACAAAAATATGTAGACAAAAATCCTTTCCACAAATATTTAGTTCTGATTCTCATGATTTTTATGCTTTGAGATCTTAACGGTTTTTATCTATTATGAAATAGTTCGAATCATCTCATTAGATTTTTAACATGCTGGTAGAACTGGTGGGTGGCAGCGGCTAGCCATTGACTGCTTAAACTGCTAAGGGGTGTTGTTAGGAGACATATTCTGAGACGATGCTTGCCAATTTATAAATAAAAAAAATTCCCTCCCCAATAAGGTTAAAATAAAAGATGCAAGAGCAGATATATGACATAGTTTACTGTTGCAGACTTTAAGCAGAGTCTTGACAATAACTCTAATTAAACTTGCCATTGCTTTGACCTGATTAGACAGAGAACAATAAGACTGCTGCTCTTCGTCTACCTTAGGATGGTAAGCAGCCAATGATATATAATATCTTTTGACAGCCACGTTAATTATAACCCAGCTGAATGTATTCCTTTAGAATAAAAATTTTTTAAACAAAAGAAGAGGAAATTGTAGTGAAAGCTGTCAGAATATTTCTGAAATTGCTAATGACCATATCTAATAGCTAAAAAATGTGAACTTTCGTGAGATTTTTTTCCGTTTTTACAATGTGTACGACATCTTTTCCACAGTTCCTCAGGAACATTTGCATAAGAACATCTGACTTACTAAAGTAGGTCAGAGCAATGGTCAGTTTTTGCAAAAAGTCACACTTCAAATTTATTTGCTTCTTCTTGATTTTGCAAAGTGAAAACAAATGCCATCACTTTATGAGTTAATGAATGTAGAATTTTTCCATTCTGGCTTTGTCTTGATAAGGCCACATTGAACTTATCAGTAGATTTTTAAAGATTAACAGCTTTATGCTTGGAGGAGTGTACGGTGTGATTTCCTTTATAGTACAAAACTATTTCATTACTTTGTAGTGTCTTTTGATGAAAAAATTTTGGCAATTGCATGAGGAAGGTGATGAATGATCCATTTTCTTTTAAGTATGATTAATGTCTAATCATCTATCTACCTGTCTATCCATCTATTATATAAATACATATGTATGTATATATATACACATACACACACACACATATATATATATAGCCCTGGTGGTATAGTGGTTAAGAGCTTGGCTGCTAACCAAAAATGTTGGCAGCTTGAATCCACCAGCCGCTCCGTGGAAACCCTACTGGGCAGTTTTACTATGTCCTACAGGGTCACTATGAGTTGGAATCAACTCTACAGCAACGGGTTTGGTTTTGGTTTTGTATATAAATATTCCAATGGAGAGAACAGTGTAACCATCTCAAAGAGTCAACAAAACAATGAGGAATTTGAGTAACAGAAAAATGAAAGTAGGGTGTATCAGGAAATAATTGTGAAAAAAAGTTTCTGGCTAAATTTTTGGGAATATATTTTGATATGTTTAAACGCTGATTTAAAATATTTGGAATTTGGTAGGAAGAAACCTAGACAGATGGGGACAAAGAGGGAACTATTGTAGCAGTAGAATCAACAACATCACCTTGGCATTTAATTAGATATGGCAATTGGGAAGGAAGAACTTATTGGGAATGCTTATTGTATGTTCCCCCACTCTCAGTTCCTGTGTATATGGAATGGTAAGACAGCCAGCACAGAAATAGGAACGCCAGGTAGAATAAAAGAGTATAGTCAGCAGTATACATTATTAAAAAAAAAAATTACAAAATATCAGTGGTTAATGCAAAATAATTTTACTTCTTGTTTACGTAACAAAATAATGCTGCTGTTTTTTGCGTGAATTTCCATGCTGTGATTCAAGAACAAACATTCCTTTCATCTATTTCATACCTCAGGGATTTAAAGTCATTTGCTGGATTCTTTAGATCCACCTCACAGAGTGAGACAGAGAGGTGAGGATTAATGGCTGTTTTTTATGGACCAAGCCTAGAAATGGTATATATTTCTCTCATGCACATCCCATTGGGGGAAAAAAAATCAGTCACACGGCTACTCCTAACTGCAAAGGAGGCTAGAGAATGCAATCTAGCTGTTTGTCAGGAAGAAAAGGAAATACACTTTGGAAAGCAAATAGCAGATTTTATGAAAAGAAGATTTAGTGGATATATAATGAATATTATTTTGATTATTCCGAGAATGTGTGGCCTATTCATTATAATTATGAGAAGCAGCAAGTTAAAATATGGTACTGGAAATATGGGAATAGAAATCATAAAATAAGTGGAATGGTAGAATCTTTGTCATTGTTAATTTCTTAAAATTATAATGAATGTTTGAAATTTTGTCTGATTTTAAAATAGTGTAAAGAAATATGAAATAATTGGAAGAAAATCTAACTATTTCTGAAAAGGGCAGAAACATGCTTTTTCCTTAAGATTCTCTCATATTTAATAAAAGTTCTAGCTTCACTGAATATTAATTTTAAAAGTACAGAGATCAAAACCAGTCTTTCTCATTGTTGTTACATGGTTTAGAGTTCTACAGAATGAACAACATATTTTATGTTTGTTCTAGCTTGTGTAATAACATTCTGTTTGCAGTCAGTTTTTCTGTACCTCTGATTATAACTACAATATGTCAAGATGTATACTTATCAATTCAAGGAATTTAGTTAAGCATTTCCAATCATTTCAACAGAAAACAAAACAAAACACCTATACCACATTGCATCGTCTCATGCAAGAAAAAGAGAAAAATTTTAATTTTACCTGGAGTACTTGGGAAACAGCCTCAATTCTATATTTCTAAGATCTACGTAGGTTAGTGGGTAGGACAGTAGCCTTGAAGTAAAATCCCCTATATCCTGAATCTCCACCCAGAATGTGCCTTTTTTTCTTTTAATTAGACTGGATCTCCCTGAGGGTGTTCTCAAGTGGCAACGTGTTTCTCTCCTGCCCCTTCTACAGCCACTTTTAGATCATTGTTCCGTCCTCTTCAAAGTTGTGCCAATTTGGGGGTAGAGTCATTGGATTTAGGGTTCCCTAAGCATGAACATAACCTTCAGTGAGGTGGCACTCTACAGCTGAAGACATTCCTGAAACTGCCTAGAGCTGAAAGCTGTCTGCTGGCAGTACTCTCGGAAATTGGAGTGATAAGTCCTTCATTTTTGAAGGGTGGTATGGGCAGTACATTACAGCATCCACAGCACTCCACAGTTGTGTCACTCAAATACATTTCTTTGTTTAAATTATGGGAACAGCTCCTCCTCCAGGATTCTCGTGGGTCTCACTTCTCAGGGAAATTTTAGAGAGGAAGGTTAATAGAATGAATATTGCTCTCTCCATTGTAAGTGGTCTCAGGGTCAAAATCGACACATTGTCTGCCTACTTTACTATTCATTCTAGATTTCCTTCAACTTCAGTTAGCAACTCTGCTTGTCTTAGTGGCTTATCTGGTTACTTGATCATACCCTCATCCATGAGGATTCTGAGCCCAGATCACCACGAAATTTTCAGACAGTGCTGCTGCAATTGTCAATTTCCCATTAAAAGTCAGGAAAGAAGTACGAAGAAATGTCAGAAGAATCACGTGGGTCGCAAACATATTTCTTGCTATCCACATTATGTAACAACAGCCTACTGCCTCTAGAAAATCAGGATTATCTTCCAGGCTAAGATGCTCACTTCACTTGTTGCTTGTTGGTTCTCTGACTCGCAGGGTACAAAGTACCCAGAAATCAGCTGAAGCTTCTAATTCAAAGTTGCTCTTGGTTTATCCACTAGTAGAAGTGTTCTACGTTTGGGAACCACAGCATCACAACATGCAAAACTCAGAGTTGCAGTGACAGAAAGAAAAGATTCTCCAAATAGGTCACTTGGAATACAGATAAGCAGGGCCACTTCTGCTTCATCTATTTGATTTCTAGCCCTACATATTGTATCTATTGGTGACAAAATAATATGTAAATATCTTTGTTTTAAACTATATATAGTGTCTTGAAGAATGGCAACCTGTCCTTGTAAATTATCACCGCCAAGCTGGTGCTTCAGCTGTACCTTCAATAGGCCACACAAAGCTCTATCTCACCAACAGTGTTTGGGTAGTGCAGAATTTCATTGGTCCATGCCCAGATCTTTATAGCTGTAAAAGAGTCACTTGTTTGGGTTACTTGTTCTAGTATATGGGACCCCATACTAGTGGATCAAGCACTCTGTAAGTCTTCAAACAGCAGTACTGGCTCAAAGTCTACAGGAAAGAAAGGCAAATCCACCTCCAGAATATCTGTCTATTCCTGTCAAAAGAAATTTCTGGCCCTTCTAGGGTTGAAGAGATTCAATGTAGCTAATTTTCCACAAAGTGCCTAGCAGGTCTCATTGAAGGATGATGACATATTGGGGACTTGGGGACTCCGCATTGGCCTCCATTGCTGAAAGATTTTACATTCAGTGGTGACAGTAGCTATTATCAGACTGATGAGAGATATTGGCTAAAGGAAATAGCAAAGTCATTTTATTTACTAAAATGCTGCTTTCTAACGGGCATTAACTTGAGATACAAAGACCTTCCCACTTTGTGCCCTTTCTCATAATTACGTACACATGATTCTTTTTAGACTTCCTTGTCCTCAATCTTCCACTTTTTTTCCCATTTCATAACCCTGATGAACTGCCAAGCCATTTGCCACTGCCCTTGAGTCTGCATATTTTCTAAACTCAGGCCATAAGTCTTTTCACACAAAGTGGATGATCTTTTCATACAAAGTCGATGATCATGTATATTGCCTGAAAGTTTCTAGCATTGTTAGGGTTTTCTCTCACGAATTCCTTTTAAGACCATGCCGGGGTAGTCTGCAAAGGAGATGCCATCCCTTTTCAGGTTGCATCCTCATACTAATGAATCTGTATAACAAGCTCTAACTTTGTCTTCTTCCTCAGCTCATCATTAGGGATTCCCAACGTGATCATAGGTGTGAGCTGAGCAAGAGGTACTTGGGCAATATTAGTGAATAATATGAGAATCTGTTTTACCTGCTAGTGCAGCTTTTTGTGTCCTTTCATTGTGCTTTCCCTCATTCTCCATAGTACCTCTTTCCTTCCACAAAAATACCTCTACTGATATCTGTTACATAAAGTCTGCCAGTTTGTATGTGCCAAAAAGCAGAAATGTTTGCATCATGGCTTGGAACTGCTGAAGATCCCTGCTCTGGGCTCTACTAAAAATTGACAACATTTTTTTTTTTTTTTAAATCACCCATCATAAGAGACAGAGCAGTATTACAAGGATTCCAAGGAATATTTTGCCTATAGAACTTGAAGTGGTCTACCAGGTATTGTTGCTTCTGTCCTCATGGTGCCTACCCCATTACATGGAGAAGTAATCTACAAATAATTTATCCATTATTTTGGAAGGAATGTCCTGAGATAACCCAGATCACTGGACCCATAAAAATATTACTGATGTGGCAGATCTCCAAGTCTTTTTAGGGTTTATCTTTCACGCTCTAAAGTGCATTTGTACTGGCAAGCCCTATAAAATTCTGGTCACTTGGATGTACCGCTTCTTGTCCATCCAATCTGATTTGCATGATGTCATTATAATGGAGCAATGTGTTATTATACTGAATGTCCAAATGGTCCAGAGCTCTTTGTGCTATATTATGATATAGGGTACGTAAGTTAACGTAAACCTGGAGCAAAACTGTAAATGTATATAGTTGCCTATGTTATATGAATATGAAGTATTTCTGACACTCTTTACAGAAACATGGAAAAGAATGTATTCACCTGTTCTAAGGCAACATACATGTACTATGAAGTACGTTAATCTACTCAAGCGAAGAAGCCACATCTATCTCTGAGGCAGCAATTGAGGCTAGTGCTCTGCATTTGCAATGGCACACTGTCATCCTTCAGGAACTGCCGTTTACCAGACCGACTGGTAAGTTAAATGGAGAGTTGATAGAAACCAATACCCCTGCCTGATTTAGGTCTTTAAGAGTTACTTTTTTTAAATTTTTATTCATTTATTTATTTACTTATTTATTTGCCATTTTCCCACCAATTACCAAGTATGTCTATTCAAATTCAGGAACTTGGGAAATGACCACCTTGGGTGAGACACATGCACCTTAAAGGGTAGATAGATTGTGAACACAGTGTCTCCACTTGTAGTCAGACCTGGGCCAAGACTCCTTTTATTATTTGGATTTCCTATACTTCCACTAATGAGGGGCATAATGATAATGAATCTTTGATTCTTTGACCTTGTGTCCAAAGATCCTTGAAAAGCTTGGACACTCTCCTTTTCCTGTTACTTGAGTAAATGGCTGTAATCTCTTTATAGACACATTATTACCATGCACACTTGCTGTCCTGTTCACCTTATACCTGGATTTACTGCCATCTAGCTTCAATTTTTATGGGGTTCTTTCGTCCCCATTGCTATTAGTGAACCTAATTTTTAATGACACCTTCTGCTATAATTCCTGGATTATAAAGGGGAGCAAACACTAAACTTGTGAATGATGTTTGTGTCTCTCTCACCAGTGCCTTCTTTGGGCCCTCTCATGAAATAGAGTCCTCTTGTGGGTTTTCTGGCCTTACATAGCATGTCCACATAGCAAACCCACTTTTCTAACTCTTCTAATCCTTTCTTCTACCGTCTGTCATAGAAGTCTGGCACATCTTTCTCACTTCATGTAAGCTTTTGCTTTTTTCCATAAGTCCAATAGACCTCCTCCTGTATTTGCAAGGGTATTATATTTCATAGCCTGGGAAATGTTTCAAAACTGATAAACTCTCCTGTATCCAACGCAGTGTCCTTGATGTGGCACCCTCAGGATCCAGTCCCGTGCATACATACTTGGCTCCTGCTAATAATGTATGCGGCCTGAGTCCTGGAGTTCCTTTAGGGTATAATCTCTTTTCTCCCTTATCAGGCTTAATATGCCTTTGGCCAGATTATGTTGAAACTTAACCCTAGTTACTGGCCTAGTGACCAGGAGAGCAGGTATGGTAAGTTGACAAAGGAGAGGTAGTGTTGTCTTGAGAGGGCTGGTGCATTTTGTCTTCCAGGGAAGGGAATAATAGTTCTTAAGGGAAGAGAGAGCCATTTCTCAAGGCTCAGGGAGTTTATGCGATCTGGGGAATTCAAGATTTAGGGGGGTCATCAGTTAAGATGTCCCCATTTTATGTATCAGGATTCCATTCTTTCCCAACCTGGGCCCTGACATGCTGGCTTGAGACAGTTTAAACTTTGGGAGCTTGGGAATTCTTACATTTAAGTACTGGGCTTGGTCCTCAGGTTTCTCTTCTCTTCCACTTCAAGAGACGACACTCTGTATACATACTACTGAGACCTCTGGATTTCACTCTTAGCTTTTAGTTGGGGCACTTTTAGTTTTGTTCATTTTTTTTACCTTTTCTTCAGAGTATCAAGCAAACTCAGCAATAGCCACATAATACTATTGTCTGTAGAGTTACTCTTTATCCCATTTTACTAAAATAACTGATACATGACTAATGCATTATCCTCCACCAATATATCACCTCAGCCCACCACTGGTGAAAGGTTTAGCAATTGAACCATCTACTTGTAAAAGCGATTTTCTGTGCTCCACCTAGCACCAATGATATGGCCCTCATTACCAATTGAGTAGTGTGTAATCCAGCTCTTAAATCTCATACTAACTCGTGTTTCCCCCATATGTCTGTTAGTTTGTCATACTGTGGAGGCTTGTGTGTTGCTGTGACGCTGGAAGCTATGACACTGGTATTCAGATACCAGCAAGGTCACCCATGGAAGAGAGGTTTCAGCTGAGCTTCTAGATTAAGACAGACTAGGAAAAAGGACCTAGCAGTCTACTTCTGAAAAGAGTTAGCCAGTTAAAACCTTATGAATAGCAGTGGAACGTTGTCTGTTATATTGCCAGAAGATGAGTCCCCCAGGTTGGAAGGCACTGAAAAGACTACTGGGGAAGAGCTGCCTCCTCAAAGCAGAGGTCAACCTTAATGACATGTATGGAGTCAAGCTTTCAGAACCTTCATTTGCTGATGTGGCATGACTCAAAATGAGAAGAAACACCTGCAAACATCCTTTAATAATCAGAAACTGGAATGTACAAAGTATGAATCTAGGAAAATTGGAAATCATCAAAAATGCAATGGAACACATAAACATCAGTATCCTAGGCATTAGTGGGCTGAAAAGGACCAGTACTGGCCATTTTGAATCTGACAATCATATGATCTACTATGACAGGAATGACAGCTTAAAGAGGAATTGTGTTGCATTCATAGTCAAAAAGAACATTTCAAGATATATCCTGATGTACAACCCTGTCAGTGATAGGATAATATCCATATGCCTACAAGGAAGAACAGTTAGTACGACTATTATTCAAATTTACGCACCAACCATTAAGGCCAAAGATGAAGAAACTGAAGATTTTTACCAGCTTCTGCAGTCTGAAATTGATCGAACATGCAATCAGGATGCATTGATAATTACTGGTAATTGGAATGAGAAAGTTGGAAATCAAAGAAGGATGAATAGTTGGAAAGGATGGCCTTGGTGATAGAATGATGCCAGAGATCACATGATAGAATTTTGTGAGATCTATGACTTCTTCATTGCAAATATCTTTTTTCACCAACATAAACAGCGATTATACACACGGACCTAGCCAAATGGAATACACAGGAATCAAACCGACTACATCCGTGAAAAGAGAGGATGGAAAAGCTCAATATCATCTGTCAGAACAAGGCGAGGGGCTGACTGCAGAACAGACCATCAATTGCTCATATGCAAGTTCAAGTTGAAACTGGAGAAAAGTAGAACAAGTCCAAGAGAGCCAAAGTACGACCTTGAGTATATTCCACCTGAATTTAGAGACCATCTCAAGAATAGATTTGACATGTTGAACACTAACGACTGAAGACCAGACAAGTTGTGGAGTGACATCAAGGACATAATATGAAGAAAGCAACAGGTCATTAAAAAGACAGGAAAGAAAGAAAAGACTAAAATGGATGTCAGAAGAGACTCTGAAACTTGCTCTTGAATGTAGAGTAGCTAAAGCAAAAGGAAGAAATGATGAAGTAAAAGAATTGAACACAAGATTTCAGAGGACAGCTCTAGAAGACAAAGTTATTATAATGACATGTGCAAAGAGCTGCAGATAGAAAACCAAAAGGGAAGAACACGCTCAGCATTTCTCAAGCTGAAAGAACTGAAGAAAAAATTCAAGCCTTGAGTTGCAATCGTGAGGGATTCTATGGGGAAAATATTAAACAATGCAGGAAGCATCAAAAGAAGATGGAAAGAATACACAGAGTCATTATACCAAAAAGAATTGGTCGACATTCAACCATTTCAAAAGGTAGCATATGATCAGGAACTGATGGTACTGAAGGAAGAAGTCCAGGCTGAACTGAAGACATTGGAGAAAAACAAGGCTTCAGGAACTGACCGAATATCAATTGAGATGTTTCAACAAATGGCACAGCTATGGAAGTGCTCGCTCATTTATGCCAAGAAATTTGGAAGACAGCTACCTGGCCAACCAACTGGAAGAGACCCATATTTATGCCTATTCCCAATAAAGTTGATCCAATCAAATGCAGAAATTATCTAACATTATCATTAATATCACAGGCAAGTAAAATGTTGCTGAAGATCATTCAAAAGTGGCTTCAGCAGTATATCTACAGAGAACTGCCAGAAATTCAGGCTGGATTCAGAAGAGGACGTGGAACCAGGAGTATCATTGCTGATGTCAGACAGATCCAGGCTGAAAGCAGAGAATACCAGAAAGATGTTTACTTGTGTTTTATTGACTATGCAAAGGCATTCGACTGTGTGGATCATAACAGACTATGGATAACACTACGAAGAATGGGAATTACAGAACACTTAATTTTGCTCATGAGGAACCTGTACATGGATCAAGAGGCAGTTGTTCAGACAGACAAGGGGATACTGCCTGGTTTAAGTTCAGGAAAGATGTGCATCAGGGTTGTATCCTTTCACCATACCGATTCAATCTGTTTACTGAGCAAATAATCCAAGAAGCTGGACTGTATGAAGAAGAACAGGAAATCAGGATTGGAGGAAGACTCACTAACAACCTGCGATATGTAGATGACACAACCTTGCTTGCTGAAAGTGAAGAGGAGTTGAAGCACTTACTGATGAAGATCAAAGACTATAGCTTTCAGTATGGATTACACCTCAACATAAAGAAAACAAAAATCCTCACAACCAGACCAATTAGCAACATCAGAGAAGAGATTGAAATTGTCAAGATTTAATTTTACTTGGATCCACAATCAACGCCCATGGAAGCAGCAGTCAAGAAATCAAATGACATAGTTTATTGGGCTAATCTGCTGCAAAAGACCGCTTTAAAGTGTTGAAGAGCAAAGACGTCACCTTGAAGACTAAGGTGCCCCTGACTCAAGCCATTATATTTTCAATCACATCATATGCATGTGAAAGCTGGACAATGAATAAGGGAGACTGAAGAAGAGTTGACGCCTTTGAATTGTAGTGTTGGCGAAGAAGATTGAACATACCATGGACTACCAAAAGAATGAACAAATCTGTCTTGGAAGAAGTACAATCAGAATGCTCCTTAGAGGCAAGGATGGCGAGACTACATCTTACATACATTGGACATGTTGTCAGGAGGGATCAGTCCCTGGAGAAGGACATCATGCTTGGTAGAGTAAAGGGTCAGTGAAAAAGAAGAAGATCCTCAATGAGATGAACTGACACAGTGGCTGCAACAAGGAACTCAACCATAACAACAATTGTTGGCATGGTGTAGCACTGGGCAGTGTTTTGTTCTGTTGTATTTCGGGTCATTATGAGTTGGAACTGACTCGATGTCACCTAAAAACAACAACACCAACACCTGCTTTGTTGAGCCAATTCCAGTTCCAATTGTAGTAGGTTGTGTTGCCCAAGAATCAGACTCTGTGATGGTGGTTAACATGCAGAGGTATATTAGCAAGTGCTCTTGAGAAAAACAAAACTAAAACAGAACAGAAGAGAACAAAATGAAACGAAACAAAGACATCTGTAGAAGGAGGAAATGTAAGCAAGATTGGGCAGAAGGAGAAATCAAGCTGTAATGTGTTCTCTAGGAAGTCTAAAAAGACTGCAAGGAGGTCTAAAATTTGAAGACACTATAGAGCTGCCCTAAGTTGGGGCAAGAGACCCAGGCTTTGATACCTTCATGTCAGTTAGTCTTTGGATGCTACACAGTGCTCCTAATAATTAGGTTAAGAAGTTCATTATTCTTCTAAGGGGATTTAGGTTTATCATCACAATGCCCACATACTCATTTCCTTTCCGTCTAGCTGTAGAAATTAATGAGTACTAACTGGAGCAGTGCTTAAGAGCACAGCTGCAAACCAAATGGTCGGCAGTTCAAATCCACCAGCCACTCCTTGGAAACCCTATGGGGCAGTTCCATGCTATCCTATAGGGCCTCTATGAGTAGGAATCGACCCAAAGGCAATGGATTTGTTTTGTTTTAACTGCCATAAGCACTGCCTATCAGTCAGTTTTTCATACTATGGTGTCTTGCATGTTGCTAGGATGGCGGAAGCTACACCACTGGTATTTCAAATACAAGCAGGGTCACCCATGTTGGACAGGTTTCAGCTGAGCTTGCAGACTAAGACAGATAAGGAAGAAAGGCCTGGAAATCTACTTCTAAAAATCAGCCAATCAAAACTTTATGGATCACAACAGAATATTGTACTATTCTATAAGTGGCCTGGTGGCATCAGATCTCATCTAACTTCAAGGGGAGGAGAAAGAATCTCCATCAACATTAGCCCAAAGTGGAATCCTTTAGGTAAAAGTCAGATGTAACTCCTCTCTCCAACCTTTTTCACGAATTCTGACACCAGCTGTCCCTCCCACAGCAATCTCTACTTCTCTGCTGGGTTTAATATTTTATTGCAATAGCCACACAGGACTCACAGAATATACGCACAGTTGTGGGGTTTATTAGGGAAGTAACATGTTACAATTCAAGATCAGAATTAACTTAGAAGTAACAGGAATAACTGAGGATACAGGTCTTCAATCAGGACAGCTTCTTCTCAGCCGTGCTCACAGGCAGGCCTCTCCCTCAGTCCTCAGCCCTCATCCCTCTGCTCTCAGCCTGGCCTCTACCTTGCACAGGCAAGTGTTACAAAGCGGTTTAGTTCCACCAGTAAGTACCCAGAGTCACCCCACTCTACCAATGAGCCTCCTGCCCAAATGGACTCAGTTCTCTCACTTCATGGGTTGTCACGCGAACTGTAGCCACCTTGCTCCAAGGACTGGGAAGCCCACCGTGACATCTTATACTGGTCTTCTGGTTCTGCTGCTGCCATTTCTCTGCTGCTGGACTCTGCCATGCTTGCTGCCACTTCTTGCCATTTCATGCCATCTCTGGTGTTACAGCTCTCTGTCTCCCGAATCTAAGAGGTTCTTAGCACAGGGAGACCAGGTCCAAAAGACATGCCCCACTGGCTCTTCTAGATGGTAGTGAGGTCCTCCCTCTTTTTATGCCCCTGGGATTGGCTCCCTTTAAGCCTCGTGGGATGTCAAGCCTGACCAATCTCCTACAAGGGTTCCATGTTCCTTACTTGCATTATTAGCAGGTTGTTCAATCCCCTTGGTGGAGCACAAACACCTTATTTGCATAGTCCCACACAATCATTTTGTGAGAGTCACAAAACTCATGGCTAAAATGGCCGTATTAAAGTAATTCACTACACCACAACTATATAGTGCTGAAAGATGAGCCCCCTAGGTTGGGAGGCACTACACAATAGCCACAACAATGGACTCAAAGATACCAATTATCATGAGGATGGTGTAGGACCAGGCAACATTTTGTTCTGTTATACGTAAGGCCACTATGAGTCAGAGCTAACTCGACAGCACCAAACTAACAAAAACTGCCATAACAAAGAATCTAAAATCTTATTGGCTTAACCGAAGAAAATTTTATTTCTTGATCCTGGCACACTCCATTGTCAATCAAGAAGGAAAACTGGGTTTTTATACATACAGCCATCTTGGGAACCAAGCTCCTTTATCCTTGTAGTATTGCCTTCTAGTCCAGTGCTGTCCAGTAGAACTTTCTGCTATGATGGAATTGTTCTAAATTTGTACTGACTAATATGGTAACCAATAGTCACATATGTCTAATGAGCCCTCGAAATAGGGTAGTTTGACTGAGGAACTCAATTTTTTATTTAATTTAATTTTAATTTTAATATAGTCTGTCTCTTCAGTCATCGGAGGGAAAAGAGATAAGTTTTGTAGGTCTGGTATGGAAGTGACATACATCAATTCTACTCATACTATATTGGTGAGAATTTAGACATACAGCTATACATAACTGTAAGAGACGTTTGAAAGCGTACCTAGCTGTGTGCCCAAGAAGAGTAACAGAAAGCAGATAATGGAGAGCAATGGCAGTCTCGGCCACACCAGATCAATCCTTCTAATGCTCATAACTAACAGTCTTCAAAATCAATGAGACTTAAAATTCAGTGCTTCTACTATCTTTTCATTTATCTTTCCTTCCTTACTGTGGTAGGCAGGCTAATGTTCATGTTCTAATAGCCAGAATCTATGAGTATGTTACCTTACATGACAAAAGGGACTTTCCAGCTGCACCTTGAGATGTAGAGATTATTCTTGATTTTCAGGTGGTTTCAATGTAATCAAAAACCAGTTGCCATCAAGTCCACTCTGATGCATGGTGAACCCATGTGTGTCAGAGTATAATTATACTCCATAGAATTTTCAATGGCTGATTTTTCAGAAATAGATCACCAGGTATTTTTCTGAGGTGCCTCTAAGTGGACTCAAACCTCCAACCTTTTGGTTAGCAACTGAGAAATTTAACCTTTTGCAAAACTCAGAAACTCCAATGTAATTATAGAGAAGCAGAAGAGGAGAGAAGAGTGATGCAATGTGAAAGGATTCTGCCCATCATTGATGGTTTAGAAGATGGAAAAGGAGTTCAGGAGCTAAGAAATTATGACAGCATCTAGATGAAAAGCTCAAGGAAACAGAGTTTTCACTAGAGCCGCCAGAAAGGAACACACTCTTACTGGCACCTAGACTCAGTGAGATGAGGAGATGCATGTCAGATTTCTAACCCAGAGAACTACTAGAAAATACATTTGTGTTATTTTAAACTAACAAATTTGTGGTAATTTGTTACAGCAGCAATAAGAATCTAATGTAATCATGTTCTAACGTCTTTCCTTTGTTGTTGTTTTTGTTATGTGCCTTCCAGTCAGCTCCTACTCATAACAATCTTATGTATAACAGAACAAAACCTTGCCTGGTCCTGCACCATCCTGCACCTATGTTTGAGCCCATTGTTGCAGATACTGTGTCAACCCATCTCATTGAGGGTCTTCCTCTTTTATGGTGACCCTCTACTTTAGCAAGTATAATGTCCTTCTCCAGCAATTGATCCCTCCTGATAATATGTCCGAAGTGAGTGAGGTAAAGCTTACCATCCTAGCTTCTAAGGAACATTCTGGTTGTACTCCCTCAAAGAATGATTTGTTCGTTCTTCTGTAAGTCCATGGTGTATTCAACATTCTTCGTCAACACTACAGTTTGAATGTGTCAATTCTTTGATTTTCTGTTTTTCATTGTTCAACTTTCACATGCATATGAGGTGATTGAAAAGACCATGGCTTGGGCCAGGGGCACCGTAGTCATCAGAATAACATCTTTGTATTTTAAGATTTTAAAGAGGTCTTTTATCTCAGATTTACCAAGTGCAATATATTGTTTGATTTCTTGGCTTCTGCTTCCATGGGAATTGATTGTTAATCCGAGTAGAATGAAACTCTTGACAACTTCAATTTCTTCACTGTGTATCATCATGTTTTTTATGGGCTCAGTTGTGAGGATTTTCTTTTTCATGAAGAAAATGTCTTTTCTTATTCAACTTAAATTCCATGGTGCATCATTATAACTAATCACATTGTTTTTCTCTTATTTCATCATGCTTAAATCAAATCCACAAACTTGGTTATTCTAACTCTCCACCTACTTCAAGTCTGCACCCATACTGTAGAATACAGCCACAAAAAACACCCTACCTTACAGACTGGTCTTATTTTGTGTTTTGACTGCTAATATCTATGGGTCCTTACATCTATCTGTCCATCATATTACTTTATTTTTGTCTCTACATTCTTCTGCTCCCCTAAAGGACCATTTCACATTTCTAGTCTCACCTCAAATGCCCAGGAACTCTTACCCCAACCACAGGCTTAACTGATCACCGTGTTTCCTATTTAAGCAAGCAAGAAAAAAGAAAAAGATAAATTGCACATGCTCCTACAACCTCATGTACACACCTATCAGATGTTGAGTCCATATATTTTACCCTTTACCCTGTTATGATAGGTGAAGTCTCTGTGCTCCTATTAAAAGCCAACCCCTCCATGTGTACACTAGATCCCAGCCATGCTTGCTACTCAAGGACAATGCTCCAGTACTTATTACCAAATTTCCCTCTCTATTTGATCATTTCCATCAAGCAAAAATCATACTGAATTGTTCCCATTTTAAGTAAAACCCTCTCTTGACCTCACAACAACGTCCGGAACTGAACCCATTTGCTTTCCCCCCTATAGTAAAATGCTTTAAAAAAGAGACATTGATAATTGCTGCTTCCAGTTACTTTTCTCCATACAAATTAACCTTTGGTTCGTACTTCTTCAAAAAACAAAACAAAAGAAACAAACAAAAAGTAATTTTCAAGGGCACCAATGACCTCTATGCTTCTAAAAATATTTGTTAATTCTCAGACCTTCTCTTAAATAATTAGCAGTCTTTCATACAGTTAATCATGCTCTCATTTCTGAAACTGTTTTTTTAGTAAATCTTCTCACATCCAAGAGGTTACTATTATTTTTTTGTTTTTTCCACAGTTACTTATCAATGCTTTTGCTAATTTGTTTTTATTTGTCTGAACTCTAAATTTTTGAATGCTCCAGGGCTTAGTTTTTTGATAGCTTTCCTTTCCAATGTACACTGGCTTCCAAATTCATTGTAAATACTATGGTTTGATAACTCCCATGTATATCCCAGACTTGCATATCAAAATGCCTACCTGACATCTCCACTTGGATGTCTAGTATACATCAAAAACCTGATGCCTCCAAAAGGTAATTCCTGATCTTCTCTCCAACCTTCAATCCGTTTCTTCCTCATTCTAGTTTCGTACCTCATCCTAGTATTCTAACTCTATTCCTGGAGCCAAGATCATTGACACTTCTTTTTCCCCCACATTTCACATTAGATTTATTAATAAACTTTGTTGCTCAACTTTCCAATTATTTCCAGAATACAAGAACCACACCTACCACAACCATCACTCTCAAAGACATCGTTATTGCTCCTCCAAATTGAGTCATAACTGTTCTCGTGGTTTTGTCCTTATGCCACTCTGATCTATTTCCAACACAAAAGTAGAAGTGATAATTTTAAAATATCATATTCCAATATCAAAAACTTTATGAGGGTTCCCCATTTCACTCAGAGTAAAAGCCAAAATCCTTTCAATATATAATACTCACCTTTCGGATTTTGTCCATAACAACTTTACCCTTCAGCCTCGATATTCCATGTTGTTTCTCCAACATGTCAGGTGTCTTTCCAACTAAGAACTTTCGCGTTTGCTGTTTCCTTCACCTAGAATCTCCCTTTGGGACTCCCTCTTCCATTTAATCTACTTTATTTTTCTCTATAAGGAGCCCTTGTGGTGCAATGGTTAATCACCCAGCTGACAACCTAAAGGTCAGTGGTTGGAACCCACCAGTAGCTCCATGGGAGAAAAGACCTGGCAATCTGCTCCTGTAAAGATAACAGCTTATGAAACCATATAGGGCACTTGTACTCTGATTCAGTCACTATGAGTCAGAAATGAACCTGTAACACACAATAACAATACCATTTTTTCTGTGTAGTCTTTAATATCATCTGACAAACAATATATTAACTTATATTTATTTGTTTGTTTACTTCTATCTCTGTCCACTAACATATAAATTCAGTGAGGGTGGGGAATTTATCTGCTTTATTTCATGATATGATTTTAGTGTTTAAAAGAGTACTCAATACAAAGTAGGTACACAATAATATTGGTTGAATGAATAATAGAAAAATTAAGGCATGAAAACTTTTACTATGTATGATTTCCAGCACACTGCTATACCTTTTTAACATTAGTCATTATGGACACTTTTCTGGCTTACTTTAAGGAAAATAAATAAATAAAATACAACCTCCTTCTTTCATGAAGTAAGCAGTATTAGCGCTCATATTTTCAAAAAGTGGTGAAATGATTTGCCCCTCCTATTCCTCTTTGTTCCTTTATTTCTGTATTAATTGTTGTATGAACTTATTTTTCTAATAAAAGAAATATGGTTTATTTGAACATGTTAATTTATTTGAGCAGCTTTGCATCATTGATTCTCTGAAAAATAAGGGGACGGGTAAAGGCCAATGTGCTCAACCAGCACAAAAACAGCAGAAAGAACACAATGGATAATGTATAATGGTTTTTCTTTTTTCTTTTTTTCTGGGACAGTAGGAAAATCTTTGCCAGGAATCAATATTTGGATCTGTTTAGATCATTATATTTCAGTGACTGCTACCTGCAAATGCACAGAACAATAGAGCTGCCAAATATAATCATGAGAAGAAAAGAGATTTTTACTGGCATTACTCCATGATAAAATTTGGTAACATCACAGATCAGTGGATCAAATAAGTGCTCTGTCAAGCCTTAACACACTGTCCAAGTAATACACAAACATATCTGTCCTAAGTGAAGCAATCGAAGCTATAGGAATACTTACAATATGTGTTTGCTTTGTTTTCTAGATTGTCTATCAATCAGAAGCCACTGTACTGGGATACAAGTGATACAGGCAACAGTATTTTGTGTCTTTACATTTTTTACTTCTGGTGAAATGAAATGATTGATTTGTGAATGTCTTAGTTTGTTTTTCATCTTTTTAATAAATATGATGTGAATGTTGAATAAAACCAAAATTAATTCTGACACAGAAAATGAACAACTCCTAGAAAATTACCCAAAGTTCTGGCCTTTAACAAGAAACTCAAATATTGAGACATATATAGGGAAACAAATTACATTGGGTAACCATATTTTCTCATTGTTTTGTAGTGTGATCTTCAATGGATATTCTTTATAAAGAAGGAATTGGTGAGGGGTGTGAGGTTGAAGACAGTGCAATGCACCATAATAGTGCTCAACAATTTGAATTGAAGCTCTGAATGTCCAAGTTGGCAATGAATTTCATGATGAGATACTATTCATGTGTTTCTCTTTGCTTCTTGTTTTTTGTTGTGAGCTAGCAAATAAATTACAATGACTTTTTTTTTTTTTAAATGCGGATACACCCAAAATGGGCCTTTCTTTATCCATACAACCATTCATTCACACAAAGCATTTACCAAAAGCCTAGTACGTGTTAGGTTTTGTGCTGGCAAACACACATTCAAAGATAAATAAAGTCTGACCCGTATTGTGGATCACTCTGATATCAGGTAAGGGACACTGATATGCAGATAAAAAAAATTACACCCAAACCTAAAGGAGCAACTGAATCATGGTATTTATTATATTCTTTATATCATGCATGATCTTAATAACATAAAACATCAGAGCTTACATGACTTATTTTTGTATTCCAAAATAATGCATTTATTTCTCATGCATCTAAAAATGAAAACCTTAGGAATCATAAAACTTTATTCTTTGTTATCCTATATTAACTGTTTGCATAGTTGGTCAGTTAGATTGGTTCTAGAGGAATTACAATTGAGTTTGTGTTGTATTTAATACAGAAAAGTAATAACTATATATGTAGTAGAGAATGTTTCCCTTGGAATAATTTGATAAAAATATAATGTAGAAAACTGTTAGGAAGTTTAACTAGTTGTTTTAAGTTAATTATTCTATACAGCAATATGTATTGAATTTAAAAAGTCTATGGTTTTCGGTTTTGTAATCCCACTAGCTACCAGCTGTCTGTCAATTTGTTATACTATTGGACTGGCATGTTGCTCTGTTGCTAGAATCTATGCCAGTGATATTTCAAATAGCAGCAGGTCACCCATGGTGGAGAGGTTTCAGCAAAGCTTCCAGACTAAGACAGACTAGGAAGAAAGGCCCAGTGATCTGAAAATTCACCAGTGAAAATCCTATGGATAACAATAGAATATTGTCTAATAAGATGGCGTAGGACCAGAAAATATTTCATTCTTTTGTATATGGGGTCACCACGAGTCAGAGCTGATTTGACAACAAAATCTCACTAAATATATTTCTGGGAAAAATTTGGTTACGTTATTTGTACTTCTACTTCTTTATTTGAAAACGAGAATAGTACTTACTACATCCACAGGTTTTCTTGACTTGTCAAAAAAGATAATAAATTTAAAACACTTTGAAAATTGGTAAAGGTAAAATACTGCCCTTGAATTTAGGAGTGCTCCATTTATGTCATGCCTGGCTTATCTTAAGTCCCTTAATCTTTAAGAATCTATAAAATGAAGAAGTTCGTCTCTGATCACTAAGGTCACCTTTCAAGTTTATCAGTCTATGAATCTAACATAAAATCACTATAAAACCCAAGTTATTATGATCATATAGGGAATAGGTTTTGCCAACAACTGGTTTATTTTAAAAATAAGTGTTTTGTAAATTGGTGCTCTGTTGTAAAACATAATGTATTGATTTGTTGGTGGCTGCTAAGCAACTGTTCCCAATTTTTCTTTGTATGGTGCCTGTCTTAGTTTCCTAGTGCTGCTGTAACAGAAATAGCAAAAGTGAGTGGCTTTAAAGAACAGATTTATTTTCCTCACGGTTCTCGAAGCTAAAAGTCCAAATCAGGGTCTCGGCTGTGTCAGTTCCTTCCTTGTAGGTAGTCCTCGGTGTTCCCTAGTTCTTTGACTTATAGCCAGTCCTCACATGGTGTCTGTCTTCCCCCATGTGTGGATGTCTCTATGGCTAATCTGTTCTTTTTATAACTTAGAAGTGTTTATTTTTAAAACTCACCTTACCTGGGTGGGAGCACTGGTGGTGTTGTGGTTAAGAGCTATAACTGTTAACCAAAAGATCGACAGTTCAAATCCACCTTGGAAATTCTGTGGGGCAGTTCTATCCTGTCCTATAGGGTTGCTGTGAGTTGGAATTGATTCTATGGCAATGTGTTTTGGTTTTTACTGGGGTGTGATCTAATTAGCATACCAAAGAAAATCTATTTCCAAACAGAATTGTATCCACAGGTATAGGGTTAGAATTCCAACAATTAAAAAAAAAAGAATTCCAACATTTTTTTTTTTTTTTTTTTGGCGAGGGATGCACTATTTAATCTGTAAAAATGTCTCAAAAACTTCATTCTGTGATAGTGCAAACCATCCTGTCTCCAGTTTCAATACATTTATTAGTGATTTTTCCAGGCAACAACCACAACTTGCTTTTCTCTCTCCAATAATATTAATCTGTGAGTTTTTTAAAATACATAGGATATTATAAAGAACACAGCAGAACTAAATCTGGTGTTCTTTCTTGAAAGTCTCGTCTCCAGAAGGCAGTGCTTCCAGGAATAGTTACACACTGTCAGCTCATTTGTGTTGCCAACACCACCACCTCATTCCCAGAAGAGCATCTGTGGCGTTTTGGAGAGAATGTTGTACTTCTGGGAATGGTGCCCAAAATATGCAAGCTCCTTTGTCATTTTTGAAAATCAGAGAGGGAACAATAAAATCGTCATTTGTTGCACTCTTTCGTGAGCAGTGATCAGTCTTGGGGCTAACAGCTGCAATATTCATATGTTCTTATTGCGAATTTACAGCATTTTTTTGGGGGGGGGAGAGGGTTTGACTGCATATGTGAGTGTGGACTCTACTTCCTCCTTCTCCCGGGACCCTACCCTGCCTTCTGACTCTCTAAAAGTACAACACAAACATTAACAACAATTAAAGGCACTATTGATGTACTGAATGATATGTAGAAATCAAGTGAAATTATTATATCCCTGCAGCTCAGAAGAGCACCTGAAATTATTAGACTGATTCTACAGATAAACTGTACATTCTATGAATGCCTAAGCCTACATATATGCAAGAAGCATTCTAATATTTGTGTATTTATCACAAAGTACATTATAAAAATATAACCAACTCACTAGGCTTATTATTTCATGGACATTTTCTGCTTTAGGTGTGGCAAAAGTAAGAAATGCCACAGTAATCTGATTTACGAGGGCCATGTGAATTACAAATGTGGTGCTCAGTAATCATATGAATGTCTTGAATCTACAAAATTGAATGTTTTAATACAGTGGTTTGTAAAAATGTATGTAGAATTGGAGACGTGATTTTTTATATACTGAACTGACATGTAATCTCATTCTTTGCATCAGGGTACTGGCACTTAGTTTCAGGAAGTGACTATTAAGCCAGCTAAATACATTTAAATAGACTAGATATGAGTTGGAATTGGTTCTGTTCTCTATTACTGTTATTTATATTTTGTTTTGTGTGTTAATTTCTTCTCTATTGATCTTATTTTGGATCAGTAGTTTTAAAAAAGAATGTTAATGCCTAAAACTTAAGGGTATTTAAATATGATGTGAAGATTCAAAAACTTAGTTCAAAACTATGTGCCAAGCACAAGTATACATCATTGTATAGTAGCCATTACTACTACTACTATTACCATTACTATTAAGCTGCTACTACTACTACTGTAATGGTTAATTTTATGTGTCAACTTGGCTAAGCTATGGTGGCCAGTTGTTTGGTGGAACATATGTTATAAAGTAATTACACATGATTAAATCAATTAGCCTCAAGTAAAGCAGAATACCTTCCATAATGTGGGTGAGCCTGAATCAGTCATCTGAATGCATTACTGTTGCAAAAAAGGAGTTTCCTTAGGATGCGATCTGCCTCTAGAATATAAATAGATACTTTGCCAGAATACTCTTACCCGTCACTCTTTCTCACTTGACCTGTGGATTTGGAGCCTACAGGAGTCTCCACCTGTTTCGTGACCTACAGATTTCGGACTTGCCAGCCCACATAACTGCGTGAGACAATTCTTTGAAGTAAACTTCTTTCTCTCTCTTTAGTGTGTGTGTGTACACACACACACACACACACACACACACAAAACAAATCCATTGCTATCAAGTCGATTCTGAGTTTTGGAGACAATGCTGTACTTCTGGAGTAATGAGTACTTCTGGAGAATGAGTACTTTGACTCAACGGCAATGGGTTTTGTGTTTTGTTTTTTGTTTTTATATATGTGTGTGTGTATATATACAATATCTCTCTCTCTCTTGTTGTTGTTGTTGTTAGGTGCCGTCAAGTTGGTTCTGACTCATAGGGACCCTATATACCACACAAATAAACACTACCTGGTCCTATGCCATGCCCACAACCATTGTTATGCTTGAGCCCACTGCTGCAGCAACTGTATCAATCCATGTCATTGAGAGTCTTCCTCTTTTTTGCTAACCCTCTACTTTACCAAGTGTGATGTCCTCCAGGAACTGATCCTTCCTGACAACATGTCCAAAGTTATATAAGACATAGTCTCACCATACCTACTTCTAAGGAAGATTCTGGTTGTACTTCTTCCAAGACAGATGTGTTCGTTCTTTTGGCAGTCCATGATATATTCAACATTCTTCACCAACACCACAATTCAAAGGCGTCAATTCTTATTTCATCTTCCTTATTTATAGTCCAGCTTTCCCATGCATATGATGCGACTGAAAATTTGGGTCAGGTACACTTTAGTCTTCAAGGTGACATCTTTGCTTTTCAACACTTTAAAGAGGTCTTTTGCAGCTGCTTTCTCCAATGCAATGTGTCTTTTGATTTCTTGACTGCTACTTCTATGGGTGCTGATTGTGGATCGAAGTAAAATGAAATCCTTGACAGTCTCAATCTCTTCTCCGTTTATCATGATGTTGCTTACCAGTCCAGTTGTGAGGATTTTGGTTTTCTTTATGTTGAGGTGTAATCCATACTGAAGGCTGTGGTCTTTGATCTTCATTAGTAGGTGCTTCAAGTCATCTTCACTTTCAGCAAGCAATATTGTGTCATCTGCATAATGCAGGTTATTAATGAGTCTTCCTCTAATCCTGATACCTGTTGTTCTTCAAATAGTCCAGCTTCCTGGATTATTTGCTCAGCGTACAGATTGAATAAGTATGGTGAAAGGATATGACCCTGATGCGTAGCTTTCCTGACTTTAAACCAGGAAGTATCCCCTTGCTCTGTTCAAACAAACTGCCTTTTGATCTATGTACAGTTTCCTGATGAGCACAATTAAATGTTCTGGAATTCCCATTCTTTGCAAAGTTACCCATAATTTGTTATGATCCACACAGTGGAATGCTTTTGCATAGTCACTAAAACACAGGTAAATATCTTTCTGGTATTCTCTGCTTTCAGCCAGGATCCATCCGACATCAGCAATGATATACCTGGTTCCTTGTCCTCTTCTGAATCCGGCCTGAATTTCTGGCGGTTCCCTGTCAATATACTGCTGCAGCCACTTTTGAGTGATCTTCAGCAAAATTTTACTTGAGTGTGATATTAATGATATCGTTCGATAATTTCCACAGGTTTGGATCACCTTTCTTGGGAATAAGCGTAAATATGGATCTCTTCCAGTCGGCTGGCCAGGTAGCTGTCTTCCAAATTTCTTGGCATAGACAAGTGAGCACTTCCAGTGCTGCATCTGTTTGTTGAAACATCTCAATTGATATTCCGTCATTTCCTGGAGACTTGTTTTTGGCAATGTCTATATATGTATGAAATATATATATAGCTATATACGTATATGAGATATATTTAAAAATAAATATATATATATCACTGTTTTTGTTTCTCTGTAGAACCTTGACTTAGATAACTACTACAGTGGTATTATTGCTAATCCTTCTACTATTTATTTTATTGTTGTGCTTTAAGTGAAAGTTTATAATTCAAGTTAGTCTCTCATAAAAAAATTTACACATACATTGTTATGTGAACCCAGTTGCTCTCCCTACACTGTGACAGCACACTTCCCACCTCCACCCCAGATTTCCCACATCCGTTCTCATCTTGTCTCTGGACAGGAGCCCCCCATTTAGTCTCATGCATCTACTTGAGACAAGAAGCACACTCTTCACGAGTATCATTTTATGTACCATACTCCAGCCTAATCTTTGCCTTAAGAGTTGGCCTCAGGAGTCGTTTTAGTTTTGGGCTAACAGAGAATCTGTGGGCCATGTCCTCTGGGGTCTCTCCAGTCTCAATCAAACCATTAAGTCTGGTCTTCTTACTAGAATTTGAGTGCTGTGCCTCACTTTTCTCCTGCTCCATCAGGGTCTCTCTGTTGTGTTCCCTGTCAGGGTAGTCATTGGTGGTAGCTGGGTACCGTCTAGTTCTTCTGGTCTCAGGCTGATGAAGTACCTGGTTTATGTGGCCCTTTCTGTCTCTTGGACTAATACTTTCCTTGAGTCCTTGGTGTTATTCATTCTCCTTTGCTCCAAGTGGGTTGGGACCAATTGATGCATCTTAGACAACCACTGGCTAGCTTTTAAGACTCCATGCCACTCAACAAGGTAGGATGCAGAACATTTTCTTAATAAACTTTGTTCTGCCAATTGAGAAAGATGTCCCCTGAAACCATGGTCCCCAGACCCCCACCCCTGCTACTCTGTCCCTCAAAGTGTTTGGTTGTATTCAGGAAACTTCTTATCTTTGGTTTATTCCAGTTGTGCTGACTTCCCCTGTAGTGTGTGTTGTCCTTCCTTTCACCTAAGGTAATTCTTGTCTACTATTTAGCTAGTAAACAACCCCCTCCCTTCATCACCACACTAGTAACCATCAAAGAATGTTTTTTTCTGTGTTTAAACCTTTTCTTGAGTTCTTATAATAATGATCTTATACAATATTTGTCCTTTTGTGACTGACTAAATTCCCCCAGCATAATGCCTTCCAGATTGCTCCATGTTATGTTTCACAGATTCATCATTGTTCTTTATCGTTGGGTAGTATTCCATAGTGTGAATATATCATAAATTTGTTTATCCATTCGTCCTTTGATGGGCACCTAGGCTATTTCCATCTTTTTGCTATTGTGAACAGTGCTGCAATGAACATGGGTGTGCATGTATCTATTCATGTGACGGCTCTTATTTCTCTAGTTAGGTATTCCAAGGAGCAAGATTGCTAGATCCTACAGTACTTCTATTTCTAGCTTTTTAAGGAAGCATCAAATCGATTTCTAAAGTGGTTGTACCATTTTACAGTCCCACCAACAGTGTATAAGTGTCCCAGCCTTTTTAAGGAAGGATCAAATCGATTTCCAAAGTGGTTGTACCATTTTACATTCCCACCAACAGTGTATAAGTGTCCCAGCCTGTCCACAACATCTACAACATTTATTATTTTGTGTTTTTTGGATGAACACTAGCGTTGTTGGGGTGAGATGGTATTTCATTGTAGTTCTGATTTACATTTCTCTAATGTCTAATGATCTTGAGCATTTCCTCATGTGTCTGTTAGTCACCTGAAAGTCTTCTTTGGCAAAGTTCCTGTTATTAGCCTTTGCCCATTTTTTTGATTATTTGTCTTTTTGTTGTTGAGGTTTTGCAGTATCTTGTAGATTTTAGAGACTAGACGCTGATCGGATTTGTCATAGCCAACATTTTTTTCCCAGTCTGTAGGTTGTCTTTTTACTCTTTTGGTGAAATCTTTTGATAAGCATAAGTGTTTGATTTTTAGGAGCTCCTAGTTATCTAGTTTCTCTTCTACTGTTTATGCATTGTTAGTAATGTTTCATATTCTGTTTAAAATTTCTGTGTATAAGATCATATTAGGGCTCCTAGAGTTGTCCCTATTCTTTCTTCCATGATCTTTATTGTTTTCAATTTTTATATTTAGGTCTTTGATCCATTTTGAGTTAGTTTTTGTGTATGGTGTGAGGTATGGGTCTTGTTTTAGTTTTTTGTACATGGATATCCAGTTATGCCAGCACCATTTGTTAAAGAGACTGTCTTTTCCCCAATTAATGGACTTTGTGCCTTTGTCAAATATCAGCTGCTCACAGGTGGATGAATTTATGTCTGGGTTATCAATTCTGTTCCATTGGTCTATGTATCTGTTGTTGTACCAGTACCAGGCTGTTTTGACTACCTTGGCAGTATAATCGTTTCTAAAATCAGGTAGTGTGAGGCCTCCCACTTTGTTCTTCTTCTGAGTAATGCTTTACTTATCCAGGGCCTCTTCCCTTTCCACATGAAGTTGATGATTTGTTTCTCCATCTCATTAAAAAATGCCGTTGGAATTTGGATCTGGATTGCATTGTATCTGTATATCACCTTGGGTAGAATAGACATTTTCACAATGTTGAGTCTTTCTATCTATAAGCTAGGTATGTTTTTCCATTTATGCAGGTCTCTTTTGATTTCTTGCAGTAGTCTCTTGTAGTTTTCATTGTATAGGTCTTTTACATCTCTGGTTAGATATATTCCTAAGTATTTTATCTTCTTGGGGGCTGTTGTAAATGATATTGACTTGGTGATTTCCTCTTGGAAATTCTCTTTGTTAGTGTAGAGGAATCCAACTGATTTTTATATGTTTACCTTATATCCTGATACTTTGCTGAAAACCTCTATTAGTTCCAGTAGTTTTCTTGTAGATTCTTTGGGGTTTTCTGTGTATAAAATCATATCATCTATGAATAGTAATACTTTTACTTCTTCCTTACCAATTTGGATGTCCTTTCTTTCCTTTTCTTGCCTTGTTCTATCTAGGAACTCCAGCACAATATTGAATAAAAGTGGTGATAAAGGGCATCCTTGTCTGGTACCCGTTCTCAAGGGAAATGCTTTCAGACTCTCCTTTTATGATGATGTTGGCTGTTGGCTTTGTATAAATGTCCTTAATTATGTTGAGGAATTTCCCTTCGATTCCTATTTTGCCGTGAATTTTGTATCATGAATGGGTGTTGCACTTTGTCAAATGCCATTTCTGCATCAATTGATAAGATCATGTGGTTCCTGTCTTTTTTTTATTGATATAATGGATTACATTGGTTGTTTTTCTAAGGATGAGCTATCCCTGCATACCAGGTATACATCCCACTTAATCATGGTGAATTATTTTTTTGATATGTTGTTGAATTCTATTGGCTAGGATTTTGTTGAGGATTTTTGCATCAATGTTCATGAGAGATATTGGTCTGTAATTTTCTGTATTTGTGGTGCCTTTACCTGGTTACCTGGTTTTGGTATCAGGGTTATGCTGGCTTCATAGAATGAGTTTGGGAGTATTTTATCCTTTCCTACCCTCTGAAATACCTTTAGTAGTAGCGGTGATAACTCTTCTCTGAAAGTTTGGTAAAATTCTCCAGTGAAACTGTCATGATCAGTGCTTTTTTTTTGTTGGGAGTTTTTAATTATCTTTTCAATCTCTTCTTTTGTTATAGATTTATTTCTTTGTTCTACCTCTGTTTGTGTTAGTTTAGGTAAGTAGTGAGTTGCTAGAAATTTGTCCATTTCCTCTAGGTTTTAAAATTTGTTAGAGTATAATTTTTCATAGTATTCTGTTATGAGTCTTTTAATTTCAGTTGGGTCTGTTGTGATATCACCCATCTCATTTCTTATAAGGGTTATTTGCTTCCTCTCCTGTTTTTCTTTTGTCAGTTTGGCCAGTGGTTTATTGATTCTGTTGATCTTTTCAAAGAATCATATTTGGTCTTGCTAACTCTTTCAGTTGTTTTTATATTTCATTTAATTCTGCTCTGATTCTTATTATTTCCTCTCTTCTGACACCTGAGGGCTTATTTTGCTGTTCTCTTTCTACTTGTTCCAGTTGTAGGGTTTATGGTTTGATTTTGGCCCTTTCTTCTTTTTTGGATGTCTGCATTTATTGCTATAAAGTGACCTCTAAGCCCCGCTTTTCCTGTGTCCTAAAAGTTGTGGTAGGATGTGTTTTCATTCTCATTTGATTCTATGAATTTCTTTATTCCATCTTTAATTTCTTCTATAATCCAGTAGTTTTTGAGCAAGGTGTTGTTAATTTTCCATGTGTTTGATTTTTCTTCCTTGCTTTTTCTGTTATTGATTTCTACTTTTACGGTTTTATAGTCAGAAAAGATGCTTTGTAATATTTCGATGCTTTGCATTCAGTTAAGGCTTGCTTTATGGCCTAATATGCAGTCTATTCTGGAAAATGTTCCATGTGCATTGGAAAAGAAAGTATATTTGGCTGCTGTTGGGTGGAGTGTTTGGTATATGTCCATGAGATCAAGTTGGTTGATTGTAGCATTTAGATCTTACATGTCTTTATTGAGCTTCTTTCTGGATGTTCTGTCCTTCACCAAAAGCGGTGCGTTGAAGTCTCCTACTATTACTGTGGAGCTGTCTATCTCTCTTTTCAATGCTGTTAGAGTTTATGTATTTTTCAGCCCTGTCTTTGGGTGCATAAAAATTTATTACAGTTATGTCCTCCTGGTATATTTACCCTTTAATCATTATATAGTGTCCCTCCTTATCCTTTGTGGTGGATTTTACTTTAAAGTCTATTTTGTCAGAGATTAATATTGCCACTCCTCCTCTTTTTTGAGGGTTGTTTGCTTGATATATATATGTTTTTTCTACCCTTTGAGTTTTAGTTTGTTTGTGTCTTTAAGTCTAAGGTATGTCTCTCGTATGCAACATATAAATGGATAATGTTTTTTTAATCCATTCTACCACTCACTGTCTCCTTACTGGTGCATTTACCCCATTTACATTCAGCGCAATTATTGATAGGTGTGCTTTTAGTGTTGTCATTTTGATGTCCTTTTTTTGTGTTGTTGACAGTTTCTTTGTTCCATTCAATTTTCTGTGCTGAGTCATTTTTTTAAATGTATTTTCTTGTCATCTTTTTCATTATTGTTGATTTTATATTTGCTTAGTCTTTATTTTTTTTGTTTTTTATTTTGATGTGTAGGATTGTTATTTTCTTTTGTGGTTACCTGAATATTTAACCTTATTTTTCTAAGTTTAAACCAGTCTTTTATTTCTTTATATCAGCTTGAAAAATCTATGACTACACTTTTTACTCCCTCATTTTTTTTTAATGTTGTTATCTTTTACATATTGAGGTCTCTGTTTCCCTATTTTCAGTGTTTTAGCTTTGATTTTTTTTTTTTTTTTTTTGTGACTTCCCTATCTGGGTTGATATCTGGTTGCTGTATCCTGTGTTCTTGTCTTGGGTTGTTATCTGATGTTATTGGTTTTCTAATTAGAGGACTCCCTTTAGTAGTTCTTGCTATTTAGGTTTGGTTTTTGCAAATTCTCTAAACTTCTGTTTATCTGGAAATGCCCTAATTTCACCATCATATTTGAGAGACAGTTTTGCTGGATATATAATTCTTGGCTGGCAACTTTTTTCCTTCAAAGTTTTAAATATGTCATCCCATTGCCTTCTTGCCTGCATGGCTTCTGCTGAGTAGTCTGAGCTTAGTCTTATTGACTCTACTTCGTAGATGACTTTTCATTTACCCTTAAAGTTCTCTCTATCTTTGATTTTGGCAAGTTTGATTATAATATGTCTCGATGACTTTCGTTTGGGATCTGCCTTATGTGGGTTTTGATGAGCATCTTGGATAGATATCTTCTCATCTTTCATGATATCAGGGAAACTTTCTGCCAACAAATCTTCAACAATTCTGTGTGTATTTTCTGTTATCTCCCCTTGATCTGGTACTCCAATCACTCATAGATTATTCCTCTTGATAGAGTTCCACATAATTCTTAGAGTTTCTTCATTTTTTAAAATTCTTTTGTCTGATTTTTCCTGAAATAAGTTGGTGTCAAGTGCTTTATCTTCAGTTTCACTAGTTTTGACTTCTTTGTGTCAATTCTGCTTCTATGACTTTCTATTGAGTTGTCTAATTCTGAAATTTTATTGTTAATCTTCTGTATTTCTGATTGCTGTCTCTCTATGGATTCTTGCAGCCTGTTAAATTTGTCATTATGCTCTTCTCTAATCTTAAGTTCCTCTATTGTTTTGTTTGTGTGTTCCTTAGCTTGGTCTGTGTTTTGACTGATATTCTTCTGGATCTCTTAAAGAGTTCTGTATATTAATCTTTTGTATTCTACCTCTCGTAATTCCAAGAAATTCTCTTCCTCTAGAAAATTTCTTGATTCTTTATTTTCGGAGCTTGCTGAAGTCATTATGGTCTGCCTCTTTATGTGACTTGATGTTGACTTTTGTCTCTGAGCCATCAGTAAGTTATTATATTTATTTATTTTATGTTTGCTACTGTGTCCTAGTATCTTGTTTTGTTTTGATATGCCCAAATAGGCTGCTTGTGTGAGCTAGTTTGATTACTGGCACCTTTGTAGCTTTAACGTTCCGCCACCAGGTAGTTAGAGCTGTTACTATGTCTGTGAGACCAGGAGTCTGTTTATTTTTCTTGTATGAATTCAGCTCAGGTCTCCAGGTAGGCAGTCACTAAGTAAGTGGTGTAGGCTCTCACCTAGAGTCCTAGACAGGCATGGGTGATCGGTGTAGGCACAGGTATCTGGCTGCAGTAGTGGGTCATTTGCTGAGCAGGTCAGAGGGCTGATGGGGGTCCCTGAGGGTCTGGGAAGAAAGTGTGTCCCTGTTCCCTAGAGTATGTAGATGGGTGGATTTTGCAGCCAGACTGTGAGTACACAATGCTTTTGGCTGTAATGCTGGGGGGCACCACTTATTCTTGGACCCCTGTAGCAGGTGCCTAGATGGTGTGGGAGGAGCCACTAGTCCTCAGGCTGATATGGGTAGGTGAGGACCTTGTTTAATGGGCAGAGCAGTGTCAAATGCCACTAACCTGCCACTTCACCAAAGAGCTGAAACAGTTGAAGTTAGACTTCAGGTATATACCCTGTTGTACTGTGTTAATGAGGGCCTACACTGTTGAAATAGGCCCACACACGTCTATGCAGGGATGAAATTCATTCAGTTACTGTGGGCCCCTTATGCCTGTACCTAGGCAAGGGAGCTATGCCTACCCTGAGTTCCTGGCTTAGGGAAGAGGGCAGATTATTTTTTCTCTGTTTGTTAATTTGATCTCTAAGGCCAGGAGAATGACTCAGGGCACATGATGGGTCCTACTTCTGGCCCAGGGGACTCGACAATCACTGAAGCTGGCCCGGAACCCAGTGCAGAGCGAGGAGTAGGGAGGTAAATGGGAGAGAGGTTTTTCCCAAAGAGGGTGTTTTTTGATCTGCGCAGTAGGCCAGACACAAGCACTTACCTTTTGCCGACTGAGGGCTGCTTTTCACTGGTTTTGGATGCCCAGGTAGACTCTCTGCCCCTGGGTCTCTCTAGATGTGGAAAACACCTCCTGAGCACTACTGCTTTTCTCACTGTGCACTCTAGTCTATCCTGCCTGAAGGTTGCCGGCTCCCACCAGTTCAGGTCTGGAACTCCTCGCTGCTTCCAAACTGTCTCTCCCTCCCGCTGCCACTCAGTCCAATTTCTCAACTTTGAGTTTGATGTTCAGGGCTCATAGATTGTCGTATGTAATTGATTCACTTGTTTTTTCTGGTCTTTGTTTTAAGAGAGACCACAGGATGCATCTGACTATCCTGCTGTGTTGGTCCCGCCTCCTTCTTCTACTATTAATATTATTGTTTGATTGTGATGAAATGTGTATGTCTTCAGACACATACATGTGTCTTCAGAGAGACACATTAATTAATAATCTTAAATTTTTGTTAGTGTTGTAAAACTAACAGCTGCAGAGCAAGTGAAAATATATTGAAGGTAATATGAAAAATATTTGAAATTTAAATTTTCATGAAATTATATACAATAAACAAAGGTTTAAGTATGATTCCAAATTCTAACATGAGGCTAGCTGACCTCAAGCACCCTTGTGAAATTTCCAAAAAATTAAACAAAGCGGAAAGATTGTCAAGCATTTTAGAAACTTGTTAACACTATACTTGGATAAAAATGTTAAAAGTTTAGAATACTCATTTATAATATTGTATTTAGTTGCAAAGTTTATCATTGTTGAAGTAATTTGTAAATACACTTATCAAATCTGCTGCCAAAGAAAGATTTAAGTAATAATCAGGGAAATACAAGCAAGAAACTGATAAGATGCTTCTATTAAATAAAATAATTCTTTGTAAAATTACAGATATAGCTACAAACTTAAGGCAGCAAATAATATTTTACTTAATAAAATCTATTATATTCATTGTAAGTTGATTAATCCTCTGATGTTATGATCTCAGTATTTTGTGTTTGTTGTACATGAGCCAAATACACAGACCATGAAGACCTTTACTGAGATAAGCACAAAGGACACTAAAGTCACAGTTGGTACAAATTAAGGACTTGTTCCACAGTCAAACTGCATCACAGGAAGTAATGTCCTTTGTTCTACAGCAACTATCTCCCACCTCATACCACCCCAGACATGCAGGAATACATAAAAAGCATACTTATATCTATAAAAATACATTGATCATAATAAAGAGACCACTCTACTTTTGAAAAGTTTTATAATATTTGTCTAGAAATGGAAAATTACAAAAAATATTGTTTCATACTGAAGTTTGTTTGCTTTTGTACTGACAAGTCCTTCCTTCTATATTTGAAATAAAAAGAACTTTAGTTGGTTAGTGTGTGTGTGTGTTTGTGTGTGTATGTGTATGTTTGTTAAAACTTTTAACATGTAATGCTGTATGTATCAGTAGAGGCTATCTTTAAATATCAAAATATTTTGCTGATCTAGCAGCCTAATCGCTGTTGCTACTAGTTGCCATCGAGTTGACTCCAACTCACGGTGACCTTATGTAGAATACAATGAACCATCTCCCTGTCCTGTATCATCCTCACAATCACCAGCATGTTCAAGTCCATTATTACAGCTATTGTGCCAGTCCATCTCACCAAGGTCTCCCACATTACTTTTGGCCTTCTACTTCACCAAACATGAGCTCTTCCCCTAGAGATTGAACTCCCTTGATGATGTGTCTAAAGAAAGCAAGTCAGACAAAGTTCTGCTGTGATCATAAGGTTTTCACTAACTAATTTTCAGAAGCAGATTGTCAGGCCTTTCTTTCTTGTGTAGCCTTAATATATCTTTACAAGATCCATTTATATCACTATTTGACGAATAAGACAGAATGAATAGTGATGACAAAATTGGTGCACCAGTGATCAAGTCTTAATCATGGCATGTTGAGTCATTTTGTATCAGAATGACTTAGTTATTAAATCACCTGAAGTATATTCTGAACAGTATTTTGAACATTACAAAGGAATTATTGAGGGATAATAAAATTTTTGCATACGCAATTTTTGTAACTGAACATCACATGTATATTGATAAGAAATTTTTTTTCTTCTGTCATTGCAAACATTACCAGATTACTTTACACGTCCAGAAGAACAGAATATGAAGAACACCTCAGAGGGTCTCTTAGAACAAAAGTTTTTTATTCAAAGCCACTCTTTTTTTTTTTTTATATTTTATTGTACTTCAGGTGAAGGCTTACAGAACAAATAGTTTCTCAGGAAACAGTAGTACACCTGTTGTTTTATGACATTGGTTAACAACCCCACAACATATTAACCCTCTAACTTCTCAACATTTTTTTTTTTTTTTTGGTGAAAATACACAGAGCCAAAGATACACCATTTCAAAAATTTCTAAATACACAGTTCAGTGACATTGACTAC
>NW_004443970.1:1244619-1418652 GCF_000243295.1 Trichechus manatus latirostris | reverse complement strand
TATTTTCCATGAATTTGTCTATTTTTTCCTCATGTTTGGCAGCTTTTTGCCTCAGATCTTGGAGAATTCCAAGTATTAGAAACTTGAATTCCCTAATAGGTAGTTCTAGTGCATTTTCTTCCAGAGGAGAGTCATCTGGTGTTTTATTTTGGATGCCTAGTGAAACCATCCTGTCTTGTTTTTGTAAATGTTTTGATATTGTCTGCTGTTTTCGGGGGATTCAGTAGTTATGGTTCTCATTTATTGATTGTAGATTTGTTTCTTTCATCCCTTTTCCAAAGGAAAAAAAAAATTGACTATGTCTGAGCAGGCGGACTCTGTGTTCTTTGTTGTTTTCTTGTCTGTGTGCTCAATACTTTTTGCCTCCTTCTCCAACTGGCAGATTCAGTCACTCAGACATGGTACGGCAGGGCAGGTCTAGCTAAAGAGGAGTTACTGGACCGGTCGTTTGTGGCACTTACTACAGCCACCAGGGCGGGTCGGTAATCAGTGCAGGTCAGGTTCCAGTAGGCCGTGTCTGTGCTGCTTGGTGGTGTGATGTCACGCTCACGGTGCAGGTTGGCAGGATGCAATGGGGAGACTGTTATGTGTGGAGGTAAGATGGATATGGGAGAGAGGAGAGAGGAACAGGAGCAAAGAACATACAAACAAAACAGAATCCTAGGGGAGCTTGCCGTAGGAATGGAGAGATGAGAGATTATGAAATGGAGAAAAACAGAAAGGGGAAGAGGAAGAAAAGAAAAGAAAGAATAAATAAAGATCAGAAAGGTTAAAGAACCGCAAAGTTCCCAGGGATCCCACCGGTGCAACTATGAGATCTGGGGAAGTCGCTCTCAGGTGTTGCCGTACAGCCTGGCCAGAAGGTGCAGAGGTATACAATACCTCATATTCAGGGATCAGAAAGAGAAGGAAGATATAGAGAGATGAGAAACTGAGCAATGAAGAAAGACAAAAAGGGAAAAAGTGGGAAAAGAGAACAAAACAAATTAAAAATTAAAAAAAAATTAAAAGAACAAGAAAGGCCCCCCAAAAAAACAGAAAAAAAAAATGAAAAAATAATTGCCTTCAGGGATCCTTCTGCACGTCTGTGAAAGCTGAAGGGGAGATCTTTGCCACGCAGCTCCGCCTGGCCAGAAAGGGCTCCCAACTCAAGAAAAGGAAAAGAAAACAAAAACAATTCAACACGAACAAACGAACTAAAGCCCCGGGATCCCACCAGCGCAGTAGCCCAGACCAGGAAGCAGCTCCACACTCAAATGGAGCTCCATAGCCCCTCAGGAAGAAGCAAAGATGGCACACGGAGCCAGGCACTCTAGCGAAAGGAGGGGGTGGTGGTGAGAGGCAGGGAAGAAATCCAAAGAAGCAGAAAAAGAAGAAGCAACACCAGCAGCCAACAAATGCCACTCAGAGAGCCAGCTAGTGTGAGCTGGTGTTTCTGGACAAGAGACTGTGTCTGCGGGATGCAGAGGAGGCCGAGTGTGGGTGAAGAAGGGTGGAGAGTGGGAAAGCATATATCACAAATTGCCGGCCCTCTGCAGCCCCTCAGGAAGAAGCAAAGGTGGCGCACGGAGTCAGGCACTCAAGTGAAAGGAGGGGGAGGTGACGAGAGGCAAGTGAGATATCAAAAGAAGCAGAAAAAAAAGCAACACTAGCAGCCAACAAATGGCACCCAGAGAGCCGCCTGCTTAGGTGTGTGGAATCCAAGCAGCCGGCGCTTCCCGGTCAAGAGACTGTGGCCGCATGAAGCAGAGGAGGCCGAGCCAGGGCAAAGAGGGGTGGGGGGTGGAAAAGCACACACTGCAAATTACCGGTTGTTTTGTCTCCCGCTGGATGCTCCGTGAGGCTGCTTTCTCATAGTCCCGTTTGCTGGTCTCTGATAGGAGTTCAAGATGGTGGATCCACGCTGCGTTAGCTGGTAGGGGACCTCTGCATGAATCTCTCCTTGCTCTCCTTTCTCTGTCAGTTTTCTCACTCCATTTGGTGTTTGGCTGAGTTCTTTATCTCTTCATTTGATGTTTTAGGGTTTCAGGATTGTAGTATTCTCTGTTTGGCTTAGTTTCTCGGATCTTTGCTGTGGAGGGACGGTGTGTTGCTTCTGCCTAGAGCGCCGTGTTGCCAGAACTCCCCACTACTCTCTTTTTAATTGATAACAAATTCTCAGTATCAGAATCTATCAGAGAAAGCAGCTACATGATTTTTGTTGTCTCCAAATATGTATATTTTTGAGTACATTTTATACATTTTTAGTTGATATAGTCAGAAATGGTTAATATAAAAAGTGATGGAATTGGCCCATAAAATCAAGCTTCATCTTAATCTTTAAATTTCAGAAATCAAAAACTTGATTACTGTGCAATAATAAACATTTCCATTCTCTTGTTGATGGATTAATTTTTAAGCATGTAGTCATTAAATTGTTTAGATTAATGGTTGATTATTTTGTTGATATTTTAATTTTTAATAATATTTTGGTATAGTTGTATTAAGAAAACAAAAATCCTCACAACTGAGCCAATAAGCAACATCATAATAAATGGAGAAAATATTGAAGTTGTCAAGGATTTCATTTTACTTGGATCCACAATCAACACCAATGGAAGCAGCAGTCAAGAAATCAATCAACATATTACTTTGGGTAAGTCTGCAGCAAAAGACCTCTTTAAAGTATTAAAAAGCAAAGATGTCACTTTGAGGACTAAGGTGCCTCTGACCAAGTCATGGTATTTTCAATCACCTCATATGCATGTGAAAACTGGGCAATGAATAATGGAACTGAAGAAGAATTGAAGCCTTTGAATTATGGTGTTGGTGAAGAATATAGAATATACCATGGACTGCCAAAAAAATAAACAAATCTGTTTTGGAAGTAGTACAGCCAAAATACTCCTTTGTAAGCAAGGATGGTGAGACTTCGTTTGGACATGTTATCAGGTGGGTCAGTCCTTGGAGAAGGACAGTGTGCTTGGTAAAATAGAGGGTCAGTGAAAAAGAGGAAGACCCTCAATGAGATGGATTGACACAGTGTCTGCAACAATGGGCTGAAACATAGCAATGATTGTGAGGATGGTGCAGGACTGGGCATAAGTTGTACCTAGGTCACTATGAGTCAGAACCAACCTGACAGCATCTAACAGTAACAACACAGTTGTATCACTTATTACACAGGTGATAAAGAGCTTACTTTTTAAGTGCATTTATTAGGCAAAAGGTCATAGCCTTGAAAACTCTATGGAGCAGTTCTACTCTGAGCACATAGGGACATCTTGAATCAGAATTGCCTCGAGGGCAACTAACAACAACAGCAACAAGTTATAGCACAGCTGGTAATTGAATCTTGAGAAAAACAGAGATGGTATGTGAATGACTTAATTTTGAGAACTGTTATCTTAAACTAATGCTACCTTAAACTTTAAATCTTAATGAAGCACAAAAGAATACATTTTTCTTGACTTTCAATACATTGGAAGATATGAATGGGTACTCGTGATTTAATAACTAGAGAATTATTGGCAACAAGTAGATAAATTATATGAATATTGAATTTATATAGTTATTATGGATTGAATTGTGTACCCTTAAAATATGTACTGAAGACCTGGCCCTAGTGCCTGTGGATGTGATCCTATTTAGAAATAGGATTTTACTTTTTTTATGATAATGAAGTGATACTGAGTAGAGTAGTCCTAACATTAATTACTTTTGAGTTATGAAAAGAGCAGAATAGATAGAGAGACACACAGGGGTAAGAGAGATGCCAAGGAACACTAACAAATACTAAAGAATACTAAAGATTGATAGCAGACACCAAAAACTAGGAGAGAGGCCCATAGCAGGAACTGGCATGGCTGATACCTTCATTTACAGTGTTAGTCACCACATCTGTGAGAAAATACATCTTTGACATCAAGTCAATTCCAACTCATAGCGACTCAGCAGTATAGAGTGGAACCTGCCCCATATGCTTTCCCAGGCTGTAATCTTTACAGAAGCAGACTGCCCCATCTTTCTCCTGTGGAGTGGCTGGTGAGCTTAAACCACTGACTTTTTGTTAGCAGCTGAGCGCCTAACCACTGGTCCACCAGGGTCCTAGTGTTAAATACTTTATTACAGTTAAAAAATCAATGATGAAGTCATCAGTGTTTAAGCTAGAGTTATAAATCTGTTGCTATTGATGATAAAAATGTGTGCAATTCTGTGTTTCAGAACAAATGTTATTTATAATTCTCATGCCTTTTGGGATGATATAGTTTCTTATTCACTGGAAAGAAAGAAATATTAGTTAAAAAAATTAACAAAATTTGCTCAGAAATTTAGAATTATTTCCAGATCTTGGCAACAAGAGTTCCAGGGATTTAAGACTAAGGTAAATGACTATTGTCACATTTGGTCACTGGAGAGATTTCATTAGTCAGCCTACAAACCCTACCTACACATCAGCTTGGCATCAGATGTCAAAACAGGCTAAAACAATAAAAGTGACACTTGATAGCATAGTCATTTCTTGGTTCTGCAGGCCATGATCTTGGTGCTTCAGCAAAAAGACTACTGTTGAATAAATCAACAACTTCTCTTGGGAAGGAAACCCTGCCCAGAGAAGCACTTAAAGTATATGCTAAAATTCATGTGAAGAAATGTACTATCAATACTTGAAAGAAGAGGCATATTTATGGAACCAGCTGGTCAATGTCTGTTTGTGACAGTGTCTAGCATTATCAGATTATTCATTATGGGAATATAGAGACCCTGATCATTTAAGATTAGTTCTCCTTCTTTCGCCTAAATAAGCTCTCAGACAGTATCTCAAGCTTTTGTCCTGAGGGCAGACTACAGGCTCTTTACTGGATGTTGTGATTTTTAACAGAGTCTTTCTTATAACTACAAAAATAGAGATTGGAGGCAAATTTCTAGCTTCAGGAAATTCTGACAGAAAACACCTATGTGCCCACAAATCTGATCACATATTTATTTATTTTTATTGATACTATAATCCCAAGATCATTAAGTCCCACCACATTCATTTCTTGTATATCAGTGATTTAGCCAGTATCTGCTATTCCCTTTCTTGAGATTTCCACGTATATGACTTGCAGAGAGTAAACATTTACCATCCTGGAATATTAGAGCTAAAAGGGATCTCAGGTATTGTTAATTCAACCTTTTCACTTTAGTACAGTGAAACTGCAACTCAAAAATTTAAGTTCTTTTTCTAACATCGCAGTAATTAGTGTTAGTAGTATTGTTGTTGTTAGTTACTAGCAAGTTGGCTCCGACTGACAGCAACCTCACATACAACAGAACAAAAATTTGTCAGGTCCTGCACCACCTTCATGATTGTTGATACACTCTAGTCCATTTTTGCAGCCACTGTGTATTTTGAGTGTCTTTAGCCTAAGGGACTCATCTTCCAGCACTATATTGGACAATATTTTGTTGCGTTTCATAGGATTTTCATTGGCTCATTTTGGAAGTAGATGATGAGGCATTTTTTCTTAGTCTGTCTAAGTCTGGAAACACTGCTGAAAACTGTACATTATGGTGTTTGAAATACTGGTGGTATAGCTTCCAGCATCATAGCAACATATAAGCCACCAAAGTAGTACTACAGCTGGTACTAAAACCCAGGTATCCCTGTCCCCAAAGAAGTGCTTACCTATGACCAAAGAGTATCTTATACTCTTGAAGTTAGTTTTTATTTACATAAGAAACTTAGAAATATTTTTTGTTACGTAACAGGTTAGAGGTAATGACATTATGTCGTTGCCACTCCATCAAAGACTTTGAACACTAGCAAAAAAGCACTGCTTTCTGATTGATTGAAAGATACAGATGTATGTGTGCATTTTTAGAGCTAACTATCAGTGTTCAGTCTTTTATTATGTACTAGATATGAAAGACCAAAATGAATGTCAGAAGACACTCTGAAACTTGTTCTTGAATGTAGAGTAGCTAAAGCAGTGGAAGAAATAATGAAGTAAGAAAGTTGAACAGAAGATTTCAAAGGGCAGCTCGAGAAGAAAAAGTAAAGTATTATAATTAAATGTGTAAAGACCTAGAGTTAGAAAACCAAAAGGGAAGAACATACTTGGCATTTCTCAAGCTGAAAGAACTGAAGGAAATATTCAAGCTTCGAGTTGCAATACTGAAGTATTATATGATCAAAATATTGAAGGAAGCATCAAAAGAAGAAGATGAAAGGAATACACAGAGTCATTTTTCCAAAAAGATTTTGTCTATGTTCAACCATTTCAGGAGGTCAAGATATAGTCATTCGAATAGAACAAGGGGATGCTACATGGTAGAAAATCATAAAAAGTGTGCATCAGAGTTGTATCCTTTCACCATACTTACTCAATCTGTATACTTAACAAATAATCCGAGAAGAGGGACTATATGAAGAAGAATGCAGCATCAGGATTGGAGGAAGAGTCATTAACAACCTTCAATATGCAGATGACACAACCTTACTTGCCAAAAGCAATGAGGACTTGAAGCACTTACTGATGAAGATCAAAGAACACAGCCTTCAGTATGGATTACACCTCAACGTAAAGAAAACAGTTTTCACAACTGGCTCAATATGCAACATGGAGAAAATATCAAAGTTGTCAAAGATTTCGTTTTATTTGGATCCATAATTAACATCCATGGAAGAAGCAGTCAAGAATTTAAAAGACGTATTGCATTAGGCAAATCAGCTTCAAAACACCTTTTTAAAGTGTTGAAAAGCAAAGATGTCATTTTAAGGACTAGAGTGCACTTGACTAAAGCCATGGTATTTTCAATCGCCTCATATGCATGAGAAAGCTGGACAATGAATAAGAAAGACCAAAGAAGAATTGATGTCTTTGAATTATGGTGTTCATGAAGAATATTGAATATACCATGGGCCGCCATAAGAAGGAACAAATCTGTCTTGGAGGAAGTACAATCAGAGTGCTCCGTAAAAGCAAGGGTGGCGAGACTTTGTCTGAAGTACTTTGGACATGTTATTAAGAGGGACCAGTCCCTAGAGAAGGACATCATGCTTGGTAAAGTAGAAGGACATCAAAAAACAGGAAGACCCTTGTTATGGATTGAATTGTGTCCCCCAATAATGTGTGTCAACTTGACTAGTCCATGATTCCCAATATTGTATGATAGTCCACCATTTTGTTACCTGATGTGATTTTCCTATGTGTTGTAAATCCTATCTCTCTGATGTTAATGAGGTAGAATTAGCAGCAGTTGTATTAATGAGGCAGGACTTAATCTACAAGAGTAGGTTGTGTCTTAAGTCAATCTCTTTTGAGATATAAAAGAGAGGAGCCAACAGAGACATGGGCACCTCATACAACCAAGAAAAAAGCACTGGGAGCACAGCGCATCCTTTGGATCTGGGATCCCTGCACTGGAAATCTCCTTTACCAGGTGAAAATTAATAACAAGGACCTTCCTCCAGAGCCAACACAGAGAGAAAGCCTTCCTCTGGAGCTGGGACCCTGAATTCAAACTTCTAGCCTCGTAGACTATGAGAGAATAAACATCTTTTTGTTAAAGCCATCCCTTTGTGATATTTCTGTTATAGCAGCACTAAGTAACTAAGAAAACCCTCAATGAGATGGACTGACACAGTGGCTACAGCAAGGGGCTCAGACATAGCAATGATTGTGAGGACAGTGCAGGACCAGGCAATGTTTTGTTCTGTTGTACATAGGGCCGCTATAATTCAGAGCTGACTTGGTAACACCTAACTACAAGATATGGTGGTAAGTATTTAACATATGATAGCTTAAATAGTAGTTTTGGAAGTGACACAAAGTAAAGAGGAAGGAACATGTAGTTAGCAATCATAATGTTCTCAATGTTATATATCTGCTAGACCACACTTTATAAGGTCAACACTGTTAATAATAAAATCTAGTTTATTGTGTAATGAATAGTACATCTTAATCACTTTACAAAGAATGTCATTTGTTTTCAATAAAAATATATTTATCTTTATTTTTTCCAGCAACAAAATTGCATAAGAGAAAAGCAAGGCTCGGAAATTTTAACCATGGTCTGCTGTCTGGATTCAGTCTGTCAGCAATCACCTCCACATACACTTTATATTCTCCACATATATTTATTTCCTTGACTATCAAATTCGTTATCTCATTCTTCCAAGTATATTAACACATGGTGTTTCTTCTGCCTGAAACATTATTACTGACCCTTTGTCCATTTTTTCTACCATCTTTTTCTCCCAGTAGGTTAAGAACACCATAGTTGTGAGATTAGCTTTTACATTTGTATCTTCAGAATTTAATATGATATTTAGCATAAATGAGTACTCAACTTTTTTTTTTTTTTAACACAAATAATATGCTTTCTTTCACTTCTGGAGCTGATTAATATTCCAGTGGAAATTAATAATGATTATCTGCTGAGATGTTTCCTGTAAGACTAAGTTGTGTCCAATCAGGAAGAATTCTTTCACAGAAAATTAATCTTACTATTGCCACATGGGCTCACTGTGTTCTGGATCTTGTATGTCAGTTGCCTCTGACCTCAGTCATAAAGGCAGAATTTCACCTTGGAACAGCTCCACAGACTCTAGCACACTCTAAGCTATAAGAACCACTAGTCTTTTCAACAATCAATTCTAGATCCTGCTTAGAAGTCAACACCATCCTCAAAGCCTGCACATTTGCTTAAGGGTCATGAGGTGTGATGGTGAGATCTTGCGTACTTTTACTTCTAAAGGGTGACTCTCCATAAATAATAGTCTCCAGAAATAAACATGTCAAAAATAACTAACAATGACATGTGATAGCTAAAATCGATGTTTGAAATAAGTAGGAAACTCTAACTTTCTAAGAAATCTAACTAACAACATTCAGGAAGTTTTTCATAGGAATTCTCCTGTCATATTACTATTGTTTTCTCAAAGTATTCTTGATTTCAGTTTCAAATACGATTCTCAGGCCATGAAGCATAGCATGTAAGCAGTGATTTCTTGTGAACAAATCCTGGATTTACCACATAGAAGACATTATGATGATGTATTATCTGTTTTTAGGAATTACAATGTGATTTGCTATAAAAGTCATTTTTTATAGGTAGAAAATCTAGGTTGAAATGTACCCCACTACTCATCACTCTCTGCATAGCTATTTAAAAAAAAAAAGTCAAAAGAACGTCTCACAGATTAATCACTCAAGTTGACAAGCTTGTGTTTTAGTTTCCTATGACTGCCGTAAGAAAGTCCACAAACTTAAAACAATAGAAATTTATTCTTTCACAGTTCTGGAGGCTGGAAGTCTGAATTCAGGGTGCTTTCAGGTCAATGCTCTCTCTGAAAACTCTAAGGAGGGTTCCTTCCTTGTCTCTTCCAGATTCTGGTAGTCCCAGGTGTTCCTTGGCTGTGTCAGCATAACTCCAATCTTTGCCTCTGTCATCATATGACCATCTTCCATCTGTGTCGATCTGTCTCCATGTCTCTTCCTCACTTTTTATAAGGCCTGTATTCATAGTGGATTAGGATCCTCCTTACTACAGTATAGAGCCATGGTGGCACAGCGGTTAAGAGCTTGGCTACTAACCAAAAAGTTCAACAGTTCAAATCCACCAGCCACTCCTTGGAAACCCTACAGGGGCAGTTCTACTCTGTCCTACAGGGTCGCTATGAGTTGGAATCGACTCAATGGCAATGGGTTTTTGAGTTACTACATTATGATCTCATCTTAACTAATTATATATACCACTACCCTATTTCCAAATAAGGTCACATTTATAGTTACTGGGAGTTCTGACTTGAACGTATCTTTTTGGAGGACACAAATCAATCCATAACAGCCTCATTCACAAAATTCTTTTATCATCAGAACTTAAAATGGATATACTATGACAGCTGAAATCTGCACCGGCATAAGTTATAGATTTTATGGAAGTATTCCTGAAATAAAAATGTCAACAATACCATGCATATATATTGACACAAAAAACAGTAAAGGATTAACAGATGATCACAAAAGAAGTTTATGAAGTGATTGGAACAATTGGTGAAATTATGGTTAAAGGGTAATTGTAGAACTTCTTATCTCTCTCTACTAAATTGTTCTGGCCAAATTTTCTTAGGTAGAAAATCAATGTCATGGCGGGCCATGATTCCCAGTATTGTGTAGTTGCCCTCCATGTTGTGATTGTAATTTTATGTTAAAGAGGATTACGGTGGGATTGTAACACCCTTACTAAAATCACATCCTTGAGCCAGTGTAAAGGGAGTTTCTCTGGGGTGTGGCCTGCACTACTTTTTATCTCACAAGAGATAAAAGGAAAGGGAAGCAAGCAGAGAGTGGGAGACTTTATACCACCAAGAAAGCAGTGCCAGGAGCAGTGCATGCTTTTGACCAGAGATTCTTGCATGGAGAAGCTCCTAGGCCAGGGGAGGATTGATGACAAGAACCTTCCTGTAGAACCAACAGAGAAAGACTTCTCCTGGAGCTGACACCCTGAATTTGGACTTGTAGCCTACTGGACTGTGAGAGAATAAATTCTCTTTGTTGAAGCCATCCACTTGTGATATTTCAGTTAGAGCAGCACTAGGTGATTACGACAATCAATATTTCAAACCAAACCAGCAAGTTTTCACTACGATAATCTACATTTCAAGCAAATGCACTAATAGTATTCAAGAGCAACTTCTATTCACTGTCATGTAGATATGATGACTCAAAAGTCAATAACTATTTGACATTCTCAGTAGCATCTTCATGCTGACAGGCTTGAACTTTACTGAATAACTGTTTTTAGTAAGAATATAAGAGTAAAACTGTTTTTTTTAAAAGAGTACTCTGTTTTGGGTATTTTCAATATGGAATGAAAACATGGCATATGGATTCTAGCAAAACAGTTAATGGACTTTTTTTTTTTTTTTCAAAGTACCTTAAATGAATTATTTTTACACACAAACTCAGCTCAAATTTCATAATGCAATTCATAGTCGGGTCTTAGCCAGGAGCAAAGGTTTGAGGCTTGATAATATACTTTCTGCCCCTCTCATGATTTTCCAGAGGGTGGGAAAGGGCCTATAGATAGTCTCTTTAGAAGATACAGCTTGGAGAACCCTCCGCTTTTTCTGTGCCGCAGTGATTTGAATAGGGAACTTGGCGCAGAATTTTTCAACAATAAAAAACATCTTATTGCGGGGCTAGTTATAACTTGGACTTTATTTTACTACTGCCATAGAAAGCTGTTTATGGTGTCTCCAATTACTCAGTCTTTTTTCGTTTCTTAAAGAGTTAACATAACAGCAAGAGTGCCTCCCCCCCCACACCCAATTCCAGTTTAAAATGAATTCTCTTTCTTGACTTTCGGGAGGCAGGATGATAGAGACTTAGTGTGCATGTTTCCTTTGAATTCCCTTTATACACATTTTTAACCTTGCAGGGAAAATGGAACACACATACACAACACTGAGCTTGTCTTCTTTGCAATTTCAAATCACCAATTTGAATTACACATGTTGAGCTCCCCCTAACATTAGCCAATTGCCTCAGGGAATTACTGCTGAAAGACAATTTAAAGCACTGACTCTGAAGAGTCACGGTCTCTTAGTATAGCAAACATTTTATACATCAAAGTCTTATCTTTCTGAATTTTATAGCAACATAAGAGCAATTCTAAGACCAAGCTTTCGGAAACTGTGCTGATGTTTGACTCATGAAGTGTTATTTGTTGTGTATGATATGTATGGGGGAAACAGATTGTTTCTTTTTCCATTTTATTGTGTACTTGTTAATCTATTTCTAAAGGTATTATGCTAATTATGGCACTACTCTTCACATTCAGAATCTGAATTGCTCATTTTCAAGTATTTCTTTTTTTCAAAGTGTAATCTGTTAATTACTTCTTTAATGGGGTGTGTAATTACCTACTTTAAGCTAGGAAGCTGTTTCCATTTCAAAGAGAGAAACTATTTTAGAAATGAAAGTGCATAAATGCAATCCTTTATGATACAAAATATAACCCTTTACTACCCTTAATGGTTCTAAGTGAGAAAATGAGACTGAAAAACAACTCATTGTATTTTCTCTTTATGTATCTGTGTATACTGCATCAAACAGAGGTGAAATTTATGACAGGTACCAGGCTGCCATTTAGCTACACATTACGGAGTAATTTTACTGTCCATTTATACTGTTTAAAAGGCCAAACTCCAAAGTAGAAGGAAAAACCCCATTATTAACGTAATATATTTTTATAAGTGTTTTCTTTTTCAATTACTTGGTCAGAGGAGAAAAATGAGGTATAAAAGAGGTAAAGTGAGGGAACAAGATATGAGAACTGAAACTTTTCAGGAAATCCAGCAATAATAAATAATGTTGATTGAGTTCTGGGTTTATACATAGCTTATATGAAGGATTTACTTCCATCTAATTAACACCCATACGTGATAGAACCAGAATCCCTTTGTATCACTTATGAGGAAACTGAGTCTTACAGATATTAATAAAATTGGCTATAGTCAATCAGCAAAACAGCCTTCGCTCTCCAAACTTCTGCCTCCAAACTGACTGCTAGATACTACAATGAAAATAATTGGATTTATATAATCTTAGGGAATGGAAGAGATTAAACTAAATTGATTATATTTTGATGATGAATTTTATGCTTTTGATGGTCTATAATGTTTGGAGTAAAAATTGATCAAAAGCAATGGTAACAAAATCTATTTATTGAATAAGAAATGAAGCAATGTACCAGGGCTCTTATGTTTTGCTAAAAATTTGTATACTTTGGTAACAACTGCCTGGGAATTTGATGTCTTGAAAAACTAATGGTTAAGTTGGGTGATATCGGTGGAAATGGCACTTTAAGGAATTCCAAAAATTCTGTCCCGTGAAAGCAATGGAAAAAAATGGTAAAAATTGTCAGAATCAACTTTTCAGATATTTGAAAATTAATCAAAGGCTTGAGGAGGACTGAAGGGGTGTTTATTCAACAAAAATTGATGACTCTCAGTAAGAATAGTGTGGTTTGTGATATTTTAACTTGCCTTATACCCATCCCCCTTTCTCCAGCTCTGTGGTAGCCTTGAATATCAACGACCAATTATCAGGGTAAAAACCAGCATCCCTAAAACCATTAGAGTTGGGAGCAAATGAGAAGAGCAAGGATGGGGCTTCTTTAAAGCCTCATTTACAGAGAATTGTCATTATTTGACCTGATTGCTGGGTCTCTGGAAGACTCCACTTGCAAGACTATCTTTTTCGACCTGGCTTTGTGCTCACTCAGTGAGGAAAACTTTTTCCCCAGGGGTATTTTTTGAAAACATTTAGAGACAATTGGTGAACTTTGAGACTGCCTGATGGAGCAGTTATGGCAAACAATAAGCTAACCAAAAGGTTTTTTAAAAATTAGAAATTATATGTTCATATGGAATTTTAAAAACCCTGGTGTATATTCCTGGATTTAGAAGGCCTTGCACAAGCATAGGGCCGTGAACATGCTCAGAAAATACCGGAGAAAATCCTAAGTTCTCATCTCTGGTTGACCTTGACTTTCTGAACCAGCAGTAAATGAAGGCTAAGACAGAGCTGTCAATAGCCAACTGAATATTGAAGGTGTGCACCAACATACATAAACAATCTTTCAACAAATACTGAGAGACTTATTCAAGGAATTTAAGGAATTCTACATAAAGGCCTGGCAGTCTGCTTCAGAAAATTAGCTAATGAAAACCTTATGGATCACAACACTTATTGATTTACTTTCTTTGGGAACATCATCAGGAGGGATCAATTGCTGGAGGAGGAAATCATGTTTGGTGAAGTAGAGGGTCAGCAAGGGCAAGGGAGGCTTTCAGTGAGATGGATTGGCACAATAGCTGCAACTATGGACTTGAACATGCTGGCAATTGTGAGGATGATGCAGGATTGGAAAGCATTTTCCTCTGTTTACATAAGGTCTCCATGAGTCAGAGTTGACCCTATCTATCATCTTTCAATCAATCAGTCAATCAATCTATCTATCTGTCTGTCTGTCTACCTACATATCTATCAATCTATCTATCATCTATCTAACCAACTCTATGTCTAATCATTACTTTACCACTAAGCTAACCAAATACAGACTTTAGTGGCCAAACATGAATACATTATAGAATTAATCTAGGGAAAAAAACCCAGCAATACTAACAACAACAACCAGCAACACCAACGAAACCTGGGGAGGAGAGGAGAAACTGGTTTCCAGAATGTCACTTTACACTATTTTAAAATTCTAGTTCTCAACTAAAAATTTGAGACATGCAAATAAATTATAACTCATACACAGGAAAAAATCTATCGACAGAAATTGTCTTTACGGGAGCACAGATGTTTGACTTACTAGACAAAGACTTTAAATCAGCATTTTAAAAATATGTTCAAGGAGCTAAATGAAACTAAAGAACCAAAGGAAAGTATGAAACAATGTCTCACTAAATAGAAATATTAATAAATAGGAATTATAAAAATTAATCAAATAGAAATTCTGGAATTAAAAAATATGCTAACTTCAGTTAAAAAAAAAAAAATCATCACAGATGACCAAAAATAGATTTGCACAGGGGAAAAAAAGATCAACTAACCTGAATATAGACCAATTGAAATTATCCAATCTGAAAAATTTGAAATAAGAAAGAGTGAAAAAAAGAAATGAAAAGAGCCTCCGTGGCCTTCTAGACACCACTAAGTATACTAACACAGGCAAAAAGTGAGTTCAGAGGGAGAGAAGGTAGATAACAAGGCAGAAGGAATATTTGAAGAAACAATTGCTTTAAACTTCCTAAATTTGATGGAAAACTTTAATGCATTTAAGTAGCTCAACAAATTTTAAGCAGAATAAAGTGATATATTGTTAGACACAACTAGACATGTCATTATCAAGCTGTTAAAAGCCAGAGAAAAGAGAGAATCTTGAAAGCAGCAAAAGAAAAGAGACTGACTACACACATGGAATATTCAATACGATTAACAGCTAATATCTCATCAGAAACAATGAAGTCCAGGAGACAATGAGAAGCCATATTCAAAGTACTGAAAGAAAAATACTGTCAACCAAGAGTTTTGTATCAAGTAAACTGATCTTTTCCAAATGAAGGTGAAATTAAGACATTTCTAGATTTTTAAAAACTAACAAAACAAAACAAAACAAAAAAACACTGAGAGAAATAGTTGCTAATAAACCTATCATACAAGAAACACTTTCATACTGAAAAGAAAGGGCACTAGACAGAAACTTCAATCCATATAAAGAAATAAAGAGTGCAGGTAGAGGTAACTATATGAGTAAATATAAAAGACAATGCAAATGCATTTATTTGTAACTCCTTTTTTATCTGATTTAAAAGATAATCGAATGATGTAATAATTATAAATCTGTGTTGATGGCATACAATGTATAAAGATGTAATTTGTATAAAGTAACAGGATAAAGAAGAATAGAAAGAACAGAGTGACATAGAAGCAAAATTTTTGTACAGTACTGACATTAAGTTGATATTAATCTGAATTAGATTGTAATAAACTAAATTGTTAACTATTGCTGTTGTTGTTGTGTGCCATTGAGTCAATTACAACTGACAATGACCCTATAGGACAGAGTAGAACTGCCCCATAAGGTTTCCAAGGAGCAGCTGGCGGACTCAAACTGCCGACCTTTGGATTAGCAGCCTGAGCTCTTAACCACTTTCCACTATAATCTCTAGTATAAAAATAAGTAAAGAATGATAGTAAAAAAATGTGAAGGAAATTAAGATGGTATTCTAGAAATTATCTAATACAAGAGAAGACACTAATGGATAAATAAAGGAACAAAAGAGACATAAATATATATAAAACATACCAGAGATCATGAAGATGGTGCAGGACTGGACAACATTTTGTTCTGTTATACATAAGCTCATCAAGAGTCAGAGCTATCTCAACTGCAACTAATAACAATATATATAAAACAAATAGCTAAATGGCAAATATAAATGCTATCTTATAGGTTATTACAATAATGTAGAGAGATTTAAATCTCCAACTAAAAGGCAAAGTTTGGCGGGGATGGATTTAAAAAATTAGCTATATGCTCCCTAGAAAAGATACATTTTAGATTCAAAGACAAAAATAAATCAAAAGTAAAAGAATGGAAAAGATATACCATACAAACAATAACTAAAAGAGAGCTTGAGTGACTATACTGATATCAAACAAAATAGACTTTAAGACAAATTTTGTTTCTGGAGACAAAAAAAAAAAAGTATTTTATAATGATAAAAGGTTCGATCCATCAGAAGACATACCAAATTATAAACCAATTCTGTATACACCAAATAGAAAAACCCGAAAATGCATGAAGCAAAAACTGTCATAATTGAAGAGAGGAATAATTGGAGACATTAGTACCAACTTTCAGTAATGGATAGAACAACAAGACAGGAAATCAATAAGGAAATAGAAGACTTGAACAACCCTATAAAACAACTAGATCTAACAGACACATATAGAACACATCACCACCAATGACAGAATACACATTCATCTCAAGTGCACATGGAACATTTTTCGGGATAGACCACATGTTAGGCCACAAAACAAGTGCCAATATATTTAAAAAGAATGAAATTATACAATGTACTCTTAAACTAACAATGGGTCTAGGAAGAAATCACATGCAAAATTTAAAAAAGAAAAGACTTCGAGATTTATAAGCTAAAGACACAGCACACAGAAGTTATGTAATTCAGTGACAGCAGTGCTCAGAGAGAAATTTATAGCTGTAAACACCTAAATTTAAAATGAAGAAAAATCTTAATAAACTAATCTTCTACCTTAAGAAACTAGAGAAGAAAAAAAAAAAAGAGCAAAAAAATCCAGAGTAAACAGAAGGACAGAATGAAAATTAGGGTGGAAATAAATGAAATAAAGAATATTAGAATATTAGAGAGAAAAAAGTTAGCTCTTTGAACAGATGAGGAAAATTAACTAATATTTAGCTAGATTTGCCGGTAAAGAAAGAAAACTTGATTTACTAAAATCAGGAATCATTGAGAGGATGTTCCAACTACCTGCAGAAAAAAAATGGATTATAGGGGAAATAATGAACAATTGTATGCCAACAAATTAGACATTTTGGATGAAAAGGGCATATTCCTCAAAAAACACAAAGTATCAAACCAAGTCTACAAAAAAATAGATAAATTGAACAGACCTATAACAAAAAAGGTAACCCTGGTGGCATAGTGGTTAAGTGCTACGGCTGCTAACCAAAAAGTTGGCAGTCTGAATCCACCAGGTGCTCCTTGGAAACTCTATGGGGCAGTTCTATTGTGTCCTGTAGTATTGCTATGAGTCGGACTTGACTAGATGGCAGCGGCTCTGTTGTGTTTCGGTTTGTTTTAATAACAAAGAGACTGAGCTGGTAATAAGAAAAATTCCCAGAAGGAAAGCCCCAGAACCAGATAACTTCACTGGCAAAATCCACCAAACATTTAAAGAAGAATTAGCACCGAAATTTCACAAATTATTCCAAAAAATAGAGGTAAGGGGATACTTCCAAACTGACTCTTTGAAGCCAGTAGTAACCTGATATAAAGACCAGGCAATAATATTACAAGGAAAGAAAACTACAGAACAATGTTCCTTTTGAATATAGATGCAAAAACCCTCAATAAATATTAGCAAACCAAATCCAGCTACATATAAAAAAGGATTATACACCATGACCAAGTGGAGTTTATTCCAGGAAGGCAACATTGGTTGAACATATGGAAATCAGTACACATAACATACCATATTAATAGAATAAAAGACAAAATCTACATGATCCTCTCAATAGACACAGAAAAAAATTGTGACAAAATCTAATATTCTTTCATGATTAAAACACTCAAGAAACTTGGAAGAGAAGGGAGGTTTTTTAACTCAATAAAGGGCATTTATGAAAAAAAATCAGCAAACATCATCATTAATATTGAAAGAAAGAGACTTTTCCCCCTAAGATCAGGAACAAGACAAGGATATCTGTTCTTACAGTATTCACTATTGTACTGGTAATTTGGCCAGAACAACCAAGCAAGAAAAGGAGCAAAAGGCACCCAGATTGTGAAGGAAGAGCTAAAATTATATCTATTTACAGATAATATGATCTTGTATATAGAAAATTGGAAGCTATTGACACATATATATATATGCCAATGAATGAGTTTGGCAAGGTTGTAGGGTACAATATAAATCCTTTATAAAGAATCAAGTTTGTTTCTACACACTAGCAATGAATGCTCTGAAAATAAAGTTAAGAAAGTGTTTCCATTTACAAAAGCATCAAAAATTTAAAAAAATTGGAATAAATTTAACAAAAGAAATGCAACACTTATATGCTGAAAACTACAAAATATTATTGAGAGATATTAAAGAAGACATAAATAAATGGAAAGGCTTCCCATTTTCATTGACTGGAAGACTAAATACAGGTAGTCCTTGACTTAGGATGTATTCAAGTTAACGAGAAACTACACTTACGACCATCAGTTTATTTTTTTATTTTTCTGTACATCTTATTGCTAGTAATATGTACTACATACAATGCTACAGCACACGATTTGCTGATGTTATAATTCTCAGATGCTCACTTGCAGATGTTCAATTTTATGATTTACTGTTCAAAACACTGCCATATAGATTTAGTTTTCTAAACTAAATTGGGGCTTCAGTTACTTGAAAATATGGACCCAAATGCTGATCAAAAGTCCATAGGTAGATTCAGGAAGCAGGGAGATATTACCATGAAATATATTTTAAAAAGAAAAGGGAAAGACCATATAGACAACTCTCACTACTTTTCTAACTAGAAATGCTATCTCCATTCCCAGGGATAATCCAGATGATCCAGAACCTTCCACAACTGAAGTTCTTACCACAACAGCCAAAATATCAATGTCATCCAACTCTTCTTCATCATCAGAGTAAATTTTTATGATTTGTGTATTTTTATGCATGTATATATGTATTAAAATATATCCATAAGTTTATATGTAATGTTTCCAACCCCCGAAGACAAATAAAGATCGAATTTATAAAGACACTGATAATAAAAGGCAATAATAATGAAAATTTCTTAAAAATTATGCATTTGACTTACATCAGAGCCAACTTATGACGGAGTCATGGGAGCGGAACCCCATCGTAAATAGGGGACTATCGGAACTGTTAAAATGATGACACTTTGTAAATAGATCACATATTCAGCACAATCTCTATCAAATTCTCAGCTGCCTTCTTTTACAGTAATTGAGAAACCTATCCTATGATTCATACAGAAATGCAAGAACCCAAAACAGCCACAAAAATTTTTTTTTTGAAAAAGAAGAAAAATTTGGAGGACTTGCATTTTCTGATTTCAAAACTTACTAAAAAGCTACTGTCATCAAGATAGTATGAACTGGCATAAGGAGAAACATACAGATGAATGGATAGAATTGAGAATACAGCAATATACCTGTATGTTTATGGGCAATTGATTTTTAACAAGGATGACAAGACAATTCAATGGGGGCATGAATAGCATTTTCTGCAAGTGGTGTTGTGACAACTGGATATCCACATGCAAAAGAATTAATTTGGACCACTATCTCACACCATGTACAAAAACTAACTCAAAGTGGATCAAACACCTAATTTTAAGAGCTAAAACTATACAAATCTTGAAATCATGGGCATAAATCTTTGCAACCTTGCGATAAACAATTTTGTCTTTGATATGACACCTAAATGGCAAGCAACCAAAGGAAAAAAAACAGATAAATTCGACTTCATTAAAATTAAAAATCTTAGTGCTTCCAAGGATACTATAAAAAAAGTGAAAAGATAACACCAAGAATGAGAGAAAAAAATGTGCGAATATTGTCTAATAAGGGTATAGTATCCAGAATACATGAGGAATGCTTACAACTTAACGATAGAAAGACAAATAGGACAATTAAGAGGGAAAGATGTTTGAATACGTATCTCTCCGAAGAACATATACAAATGGCCAGTAAAACATTTGTTGAGCATGAAAATATACTCAACATCTTCAGTCATTACATAAATGCAAATACAAACCACCTACTAAAGACAGTTGTTGATTCCATGTGTTTCGGCATACAGCTACACTCCATATGGTTTTCAAGGCTGTACTTTTTGGAAGCAGATTGTCAGGACGTTCTTCAGAGGCATCTCTGAGTGGGTTTGAACCACCAACTTTTCCATCAGTAGTTGAGCACTTAACCATTTGTGCCACCTAGGAACTCATTCACACTTACTAGGAGGTCTACAGTTAAAAAGACAGACAATAACAAGTGTTGAGGATGTAGAAAAATTGGAACTCTCATACATTTCTGGTGAGAATATAAAACGGTACAACAACTTTGGAAAATGTTTTGGCAATTACTGAAAATGGTAAACATAAATATTACCATATTTTTGTTAGCTGCCACTGAGTTGTTGGTGACTCCAGCAAATCATGCACAACAGGATCAGGCCTTAGTGATGCATAGGGTTTTCACTGGCTGATTTTTTTGGAAGTAGATCGACAAGCCTTTCTTCCTAGACTGTCTTACTCTGAAAACTCCACTGAAATACATTCAGCAGCACAGCAAAATGCAATCCTCTACCGACAAATGGGTGGTGGCTGTGAAGTGCATTGGCCAGGAAATGAACCTGATTCTCCTGCATAGAAAGAGAGAATTCTACCACTGAACCACCACTATACCCAAAGTTATCATCTGTAATCATCAAAAAAGTTATCATCAGTAATTCCACTTCTAGGCATATACTCAAGAGAATTGAAAATGTATGATCTCGCAGTAGCATTATTCATAAGAGCCGCAAACTGGAAAGAACCCAAATGTCCATCAAATGATGAACTGTAAAACCTAATTCGGTATATACAGTGAGATATGATTTAGCTACAAAAAGAAATTAAATATTGTTACATGCTATAATATGGATGAGACTTGAAAACATTATACTATGTAAAAGAAGTCAGACAAGGAGGCCACATACTGTGATTTTGTTTATCTGAAATGCCCAGAAGAGGCAAACTTAAAGAGATAGAAAGTATATTAGTGGGTTGCCAGGAGGTGGGGAAAGGGATATCAGGAGTGAGTTGTAAAGGCTATAAGGTTTCCTTTGGGGCTGATAAAAATGTTATGGAATTAGATGGTGGTATTGGAGGCCTGGTTGCACAATGGTTAAGACCTGTGGCTGCTAACCAAAAGGTTGGCAGTTTGAATCAGCCAGCCACTCCTTGGAAACCCTTTGCATCAGTTCTACTCTGTTCTAGAGGGTCACTATAAGTCACAATTGACTCGACTGAACAGCAACGGATTTTTTTGGTTTTATTGGTTGTGCAGCTTGAGAATACACTAAATTCCACTTAATCGTACATTTTAAAATAGTGAATTTTATGGTATATGAATTGCATATCAATTAAAAACAAACAAAAAATAAGTTTAGTTGCATATTGGAGTTGGTTGTTGTTATTAGGTGCTGTCAAGTCTGTTCCACTCATAGCGACCCCACGTACAACAGGCCAAAACACTGCCCAGTCCTATGCCATCCTCATAATCCTTGTTATGTTTGAGCCCATTTTTGCAGCCACTGTGTCAGTCCATCTCATTGAGAGTCTTCCTCTTTTTTGCTGACTCTCTGCATTACCAAGAATGATGTCCTTCTCCAGAGAATAGTCCCTTCTGATAACATGTCCAAAGTATGTGAGATGAAGTCTCCTCATCCTCGCTTCCAAGGAGCATTCTGGATGTACTTCTTCCAAGACAGATTTGTCTATTCTTCTGGAAGTCCATGGTATATTCAATATTCTTCACCAACACTATAATTCAAAAGCATCTATTCTTCTTCTGTCTTCCTTATTCATTGTACGGCTTTCACATGCCTATCAGGCAGCTGCAAATACCATGGCTTGGATCAGGCTCACCTTAATACTTAAAATGACATACTTGCTTTTTAACACTTGAAAGAGGTCTTTTGCAGCAGATTTGCCCAATGCAATACATTATTTGATTTCAGGATTGCTGCTTCAATGGGTGTTGATTGTAGCTCCAGGTAAAACGAAATTTTGACAACTGCAATCTTTTCTCCGATTACCATGATGTTGCTTATCAGTTCAGTTGTGAAGATTTTTGTTTTCTCTGAGTTAAGGTGTAATTCATACTGAAGGTTGTGGTCTTTGATCTTCATCAGTAAGTGCTTCAAGTCCTCTTCACTTTCAGCAAGGAAAGTTGTGTCATCTGCGTATCACAGGTTGTTAATGAGTCTTGCTTCAATACTGGTGCCCCGTTCTTCTTTATACAGTACAACTTCTCTGATTAGTTGCTTAGCATACAGATTGAATAATTGTGGTGAAAGGATACAACCCTGACGCTCATCTTTCCTGATTTTAAACCACGCAGTTGCTTCTTGTTCTGTTTGAATGACTGCCTCTTTTTCTATGCACAGGTTCTTCATGAGCACAATTAAGTATTCTGGAATTCCCATTTTTCCCAGTGTTATCCATAATTTGTTAGGATCCACACAGTTGAATGCATTTGCATAGTCAAACAGCACAGGTAATTATCTTTCTGATATTCTGTACTTTCAGCCAAGATGCATCTGACATCAGCAATAATATCCCACATTCCACATCCTCTTCTGAATCCAACTTGATTTTCTGGCAATTCCCTGTTGATGTACTACGGCAGCCACTTTTGAATTATCTTCAGCAAAATTTTACTTGCATGCGATATTAATGATATTGTTCGATATTGTTCTTTCTGAGTTCTGTTGAATCATCTTTCTTTGGAATGGGCACAAATATGAATCTCTTCCAGCTGGTTGGACAGGTGGCTGTCTTTTCTGGCATAGATGAGTGAGCACTTCCAGTTTTGCAACAGTTAGCTGAAACATTCCAGTTGGTATTCCATCAATTCCTGAAGCCTTGTTTTTCGCCAATGCCTTCAGTACAGCTTGGACTTATTTCCTCAATACCATTGGTTCTTGATCATATGCTACCTCCTGAAATGGCTGACTATCAACCAATTCTTTTCGTTACAGTGACACTGTGTATTCCTTATATCTTCTTTTGCTGCTTCCTGTGTTGTTCAATATTTTGCCCATAGAATCCTTCAGTATTGCAACTTGAGCTTCAAATTCTTCTTCAGTTCTTTCAGCTTGAGAAATGCGTGCCAGTGCATATTGGAGGAAGGGTTTCTTATTTTCTAATTTACTGCAATTAAACAGTTAACACGCAAATTATGCTTTATGTCAATTGGCTCCATGAAAATTAAAAAAGAAAAATCACTTGAATCTCTCATAATAAGTTATATACTTTTTCCTCTAGCAGTATTAATTTGCTTTGTTTAGCTTTTTAATTAGAATTTATTAAAGTTATTCATCATTTTTCATGGAGATACTAGCTTAATAAAATAAAGGAGATGAAGGTACCCACATGCAGTTTCTATAGTAGATCAGGGAGTATATTCTGATTTTAATATACTGAATTAAAATATATAAAGGTTGAAAGAAACTACTTTGATTAATAATTAATAACCAGAAAATCTAATATACGAAAACCAATTTTTTTGTGTGTTTTATTTTAATGAATTTTTTTGTTGTAGCTAATCATATCTGCTGTTTTACACATTCAGTTTCAGTTGAATATTTGTAATGAATGTTGTGTTCATTAAGAATCTCAATAACTTTCCATATTGTGGTTTAATTTATGTCAGATTATAAGGCACAAACATATGTTCTATTAAATAAATTATGTTTTGACTTGGTAATTTGTTTTGATACAATTCTATTATCCACTCAGTTTATATATTCTTTTGTATGTACTTTCATAATTTGATTTCACATTTCCAATTTTGTTTTCTTTTTCAGTTATTTTCATGTTTTTTACCTTCATTGATGTATTTTAAATAGAAAACTCTAGTATTCTATGAAACCTCACAAATACTAGTATTTTTTTAAAAACTGTGTTTTTTTAAAATCAAGAAAATAGTAATTATATTTCTCTTGGGGTTTTAAGATTCTGCTATTGCTAGAAAAGTATAATTTTAATTATGCAAATTGATGCTGGACAAATGTCAATATCAAAATATCATTTCATGATGCCACTGAGAAGCGCTCATGAGAAAAGGATGTCTATACCAAAGAATATGACATATATAAAAGTGCAACAAATCCAATAAAGAACAAAAAATGAGTCTAGGGTCACACAAGATGGGTGTAGGCATATATGTATACTGGTAGGTACAGGTGTACACATACGTGAGAACAGATAGAAGTATCTACATGTACAAGCAAATACAAATATGTAAGGACAGACACATATATTCATTGAAATCACAACTACAGATACTCCTCAGACATAACAAAATACCTCCCAAGATTGGTTTTCTGGGTTTGAATGCTTAGGACCATAGACTCATGGGACAACTCTGTCAATTAGCACAACATAACTCAAAATTTCATGTTCTACATACTCGTGAAGTGAGGAGTGTCTGAAAGCCTTCAAAGCTTGTGAGTGGCCATTTAAGGTAGAACTATTGGTCTCTACTCATCGGGAGCAAAAGAGTAATGAAAATGACGGAGAAGAAACAAGTATATAAGACAGATAGCCTACATGAGCCATGACCTCAACTTTCCTGAGACCAAAGAACTAGGTGGTGCCTGGCTACCACCAGTAACCGATTTGACCTGGGGCACAATAGATGATCCTGGTTAGAATGGGAGAAAAAGGCAGAATAAAATTCTAATTCTTAAAAATGGTCAGAATTACTGGACCACCTGAGACTAGGGTACTCCCTGAGAGTATCATCCAGAGACTCTCTAAACCTTGAACCAAAACCACCAGAAATCACCTTCTGACGGGAAAGCAGAGCGGCACACATAATAAAAGGCATTACCTGTTAGATCAGTGCTCTACTGAAAAAACACCTATATGAGTCCAAAAGGTCAACATTTAATTCAAAGCAAAAGTGAAAAGATAAAGGGGCAGAGAAAATAGAGTAATGGAAATGGAACCACCAGAACACAATTAATGAAACAATGTGCAAAATGTAGCTAACGACATTGATCAATTTGTGTGGAAATTGTCAAAGGGGAACCTAACTTGCTATGTAAACTTTCACCAAAAACACAATAAAATATTATTTAAAAATATATTATTTCATATTGCTTAATATTATATTTGGTAGGTAGCAAAACTCTTTAATATGCTGCACAGATATGATGCTACTTAAATAAACCATTATTCTTAACTCTTCAAGTCAATTTATTGTACAAGTATACATTTCTAAACCTCTGTAAAATGCATTTAATCTTTATTAAGATGTTCCTTTATCTGTCATTTCAGTCGTTTGCACATTGATAGCCAGGCAGCTGGCAGAACTACCAAATGGCCAATCCAATTTATCATTACAACGAGTGGAAGAGCTGAAATGACAGTTTATGAATTAGATATTTTAGCTATTTCAGCTTGTGAATGAGTAACTAACAATGAATTTCTCAGAGTTCAGCCACTTTTGCTGGAAATAACCAATTTTGTATGAAAATTATTTTATCAAAGCATTATGTATTTTGCAATCTTAAAATGACCTTTACATGAATTTAAATAATCAAGAAGAAATATGATTTAATATTCAAGGTTATGAATCAGTCTTGAAGCAGAGTAAAAGCACCAGATGAAAGTCAAGTGACTCTTTCTTCCTTCCTACTCACTCCTTGCAATTATTTTGACAAGATATTAAATTGTATTTTCCTTAACTACAAAGTTTGGAAATAAGACTAGAGATAATTTCTAAGAACCTTCTAACATTTTTCATAACAATATTTAATTGGCAACTCAACAACAAAAAGACAGTTGACCCAATTAAAAAAGGGGCAAAAGATTTGAACAGACATTTCACAGAAAAAGATATACAAACCGTCAATAAGCACATGAAAAGATGCTCATTGTCATGAGTCATTAGGGAAATGAAAATCAAAAGCACAATGAGATTACACTTCACATTTAATAGAATAGCTATTATCAAAAAAAATGGAAAAAAAAAAAAAAACAAGTGCTGACAAGGATGTGGAGAAATCAGAACCCATCTGCACTGAGGTCACCATGAGTCAGAGTGGACTTAACAGCAACTAACAATTAAAAAAAAATAGAAAAGCAGGGCTTTAAAACACGAAGCACATTTAATATAAGAAAGTCATTAAATTGTCCCTATTCTTTAGAAAGAAATATTGTTACAAAATAAACAGACATATAAATCTGGATTAGGTAATTGCTGGTTAATTTGATGATCTGGCCATTGAGTCTAAAGATAATTAAAAAGTGTTTTGTATATTAAGATTCTAAAATACTGGAAGAGTCTGTGCTTTAGCTATATTTGACTCTCAAGTAAATACATTCCAATAATTTTGATTCCTCGATGGTTCCACACATACCAAGTTAATTAGTGTGTATAAATATAATATTAATACAGATACCATAAAAATCTGTATCATATGCTCTTGGTGCAACTAACTAAGATTAAAAGGTCATCTCCAGAGAATATCATTAAGGCTAATAAAACAGACTTCCTAGTCTTCCTTTACCTTCCCATTTCCACATGTGTTGGAAAGAAAATTTCAGGGAACCCAAAACAGTCATTGATCTTAGCAGCCGTGAGTATGCCTGGAAAAATAAATTAAATAATCCATAAAATATCCAAAAAAAGGATCTCTGTGCACTTAAATGCATTTGTAACTGAAATGATACACATCACAGTTTATAGTAGAAAGTTTAGGGTGTGTCAGGATTATAAGAGAATAACTAACCATCTGAAGAATAGATTTGACACCTTGAACATTAATGACCGAAGACCAGACAAGTTGTGGGATGACATCAGGGACATCATACATGAAGAAAGCAAGAGGTCGTTAAGAAGACAGGAAAGAAAGTCAAAATGGATGTCAGAAGAGACTCTGAAACTTGCTTCTGAAAGTCAAGTAGCTAAAGCAAAAGGAAGAAATGATGAAGTAAAAGAGCTCAATAGAAGATTTCAAAGGGTGGCTCGAGAAGAAAAAGTAAAGTATTATAATGACATGTGCAAAGAGCTGGAGATAGAAAACCAAAAGGGAAGAACATGCTCGGCATTTCTTAAGCTGAAAGAACTGAAGAAAAAATTCAAGCCTTGAGTCACAATAGTGAAGGATCCTACAGAGAAAATATTAAACAATGCAGGAAGAATTAAAAGAAGATGGAAGGAATACAGAGTCACTATACCAAAAAGAATTAGTTGACCTTCAACTATTTCAGGAGGTAGCATATGATCAGGAACCAATCATACTGAAGGAAGAAGTCCAAGCTGCACTGAAGGCATTGGCAAAAAACAAGGCTCCAGGAATTAACAGAATATCAACTGAGATGTTTCAACAAATGGATGCAGTGCTGGAAGTGCTCACTCATCTATGCCAAGAAATTTGGAAGACAGCTACCTGGCCAAACAGCTGGAAGAGATCTGTATTTATGCCTATTCCCAAGAACGGTGATCCAACCAACTGTGGAAATTATTGAACAATATCATTAATATCACACGCAAGTAAAATTTTGCTGAAGGTCATTCAAAAGTGGCTGCAGCAGTGTATCGACAGGGAACTGCCAGAAATTCAAGCCAGACTCAGAAGAAGATGTGGAATAAGGGATATGATTGCTGATGTCAGATGGATCCTGGTTGAAAGCAGAGAATACCAGAAAGATGTTTACCTGTGTTTTATAGACTATGAAAAGGCATTAGACTCTGTGGATTATAACAAATTATGCATAACTTTGCGAAGAATGGGAATTCCAGAACACTAAATTGTCCTCATGAAGAACCTGTACATAGATTAAAAGGCAGTCATTCGAACAGAACAAGGGGATACTTTGTGGTTTAAAGTCAATAAAGGTGTGCGTCAGTGTTGTATCCTCTCACCATACCTATTCAATTTGTATGATGAGCAGATAATCTGAGAAGCTGGACTGTATGAGGAAGAACAGGACATCAGGATGGGAGGAAGAATCATTAACAACCTGCATCATGCTGATGACACAACCTTGCTTGCTGAAAGTGAAGAGGACTTGAAGCACTTACTGGTGAAGAACAAAGACCACAGCCTTCAGTATGGATTACCCCTCAACATAAAGAAAACAAAAACTCTCACAACTGGACCAATAAGCAACATCATGATAATCAGAGAAAAGATTGAAGTTGTCAAGGATTTCATTTTACTTGTTTCCACAATCAACACCCATGGAAGCAGTAGTCAGGAAATCAAAAGACGCATTGCATTGGGCAAATCTGCTGCAAAAGACCTCTTTAAAGTATTGAAAAGCAAAGACGTTACCTTGAAGACTAAGGTGCTCCTGGCCCAAACCATAGTATTTGCAATCACATCATATGTATGCAAAAGCTGAACAATGAATAAGGAAGACAAAAGAATTGACACCTTTGAATTTTGGCGTTGGCAAAGAATATTGAATATACCTTGGACTGCCAAAAGAACAAACAAAGCTGTCTTGGAAGAAATACAACCAGAATACTCCTTAGAAGCAAGGATGGTGAGACTGCCTCTCACATACTTTGGACATGTCATCAGGAGGGATCAGTCGCTGGAGAAGGACAGCATGCTTGATAAAGTAAAGGGTCAGCGAAAAAGAGGAAGACCCTCAACAACATGGATTGACACAGTGGTTGCAACGATCTGCTCAAGCATAACAATGATTGTGAGGATGGTGCAGGACTAAGCAGTGTTTTGTTCTGTTGTACATAGGGTCAGTATGAATCAGAACCAACTCGATGGCACCTAACAACAACAACAGTAACAGCTAACAAAATGTAAAAGATATACTTAGATAAATAAATATGGGCATGCAAATAGATATAGAAATTTATGATTGAAAATATTCTAGAACGTTAATAGGCTTTAACTCAGGGTGATGGGAATAAGGTTGACTACTCCTTCTTGGAAGGTTTTTGAAGTTTATAAACTTCCAAATAGCAAAATAAATTTAATAAAATAGAAAGAAGTATCTGCTAATCTTGCTAATTGAGGGGATTTCTGATTTGGATTTGCTAACCTGATCTTTAGCAATCTGTGATTCATTAATTAATTAGTTATATTTGTGTATGTTTGTCTCAAAATATGTAAATAAGGACCTAGGCTGGTTTTTATCTCTAATGACATTTTCTCTTGCCTGACGGACACATTCAAGGCCAGCTTTGAGGACATGTGCCTTAGTAACCTAGTGCTGCTATAACAAAAATACCTCTGGTGAGTGACATTAAAGAACAGAAATTTATTTTCTTACAGTTCTGGAGGCTAAAAGTTCAAATCAGGTTCTTGGCCTTGTTGATTCCTTCTGAGAGCCTCTCTCCTAGTTTCTGTTGCCTGCTGGCAATCCTTGACATCGTTGGTGGCTGTCTTCTTCCTGTGTGTGTATCTGTGTTTATTCTGGTCTTTTTATAACTCAGAAGTGATTGGATTTAGAATCTACCTTACATTGTTATGACCTCATTGAAATAAACAAAAAATTTAATTGCAAACAGGTATCAGGGTCAGGTATCAATACGTATTTTGAGGGAACACAATGCAATCCATAACAACATGTAACTATTATTACCATACAGGACCTTGCATACAGAAGGGCCCTGTGCTTAGGATTTTAATGCTCTAAAGTGGTCAACAGGATATTCTTAATAATTTTATCTTTAAAATTGTGTTTTGTAAGTGAAGTCTAATGGGGCAAGAAAACATGTTCTGGGGGCTTGAAGCCTGGCTTACCCATGCCCATCTCCCAACATTTTCTGACAGGGGCTCCTCTACACACTGGTGCCGCAAGCCCCACACAGTCTCCCTTTCCCATTCTCAGACACTAGCCACCTAATCCGGTAGCCGTCCCCTGGGTGTAGCCATGGGAAGGTTGGTATCATATGCAATGCACCATGTGGTGTCTGTGGGTGGAGTCTCAGGAAGGCCGTCTCATCTCATTTGGTGGTCATTTTGACACAGCTGAACTTTTTTCTACTTTCTTCGAGGTAGCAAGTGTGTTCTGGCACAGAGATTGCAATCCTTTGGGGATTTTTCATCCTCTGTGTTTTGGGGTGCTTTTTAAAGTAAGGATGTTCACCTTGATTTTCTCTCCACCTGGCTGGGGTACAGTGCATAGGTCTTGTGGCTGGATCTTTTAGATAATTACTATTGCCACTCACAGTCTGGGTTAAGCTCAGTAGGTTGGTACACCTAACTTGAAATAAGAGCAGAGAAATGTGACCCTATATTATGCCTGGAAGGAAGAAAGCCCCAGGTATTTGTTGATATCAGTAAAAAGACAGTGACATCTTGTGACAGTTATAGTTCCTTCTTTGATTTAGAAAATGTCATTCAGATGTATTTCCTGCTCTAGAGACCTTGTGTGAATCTTCTCCATATAAATGGCTGTTTTCAGTGTCAACAAGTATCAGAATTCTGAGCCTCGAAAATTGAGAAATCTACCTTTATAATAGTTCTTTCAGCTTGAGAAATGCCTAAACGTGTTTTTCCCTTTCGGTTTTCTACTCCAGGTCTTTGCACACGTTATTATAATAATTTACTTTATCTTCTTGAGTCACCCTTTGAAATCTTCAGCTGTTTTACTTCATCATTTCTTCCTTTCGCTTTAGCTAATCTATAGTACAAGAGCAAGTTTCAGTGTCTCTTCAGACATCTGTTTTGGTCTTCTCTTTCTTTCCTGTCTTTTTAATGAACCCTTCTGCTTTCTTCACGTATGATGTCCTTGATGTCATTCCAAAGCTCATCTGGTCTTCAGTCATTAGTGTTCAAAGCTTCAAATCTATTCTTGAGACGATCTCTAAATGCACGTGGGATGCACTTAAGGTCGTACTTTGGCTCTTTTAGACTTGTTCTAATTTTCTTCAGCTTCAGCTTGAACTTGCATAGAGCAATTGATGGTGTGTTCCACAATTGGCCCCTGGCCTTGTTCTGGCTGATGATATTGAGCTTTTCCATTGTCTCTTTCCACAGATGTAGTTGATTTAATTTCTGTGTATTCTATCTGACAAAGTCCACGTGTATAGTCACCGTTTATGTTGGTGAAAAAAGGTATTTGCAATGAAGTCATTGGTCTTGTAAAATTCTATCATGCAATCTCCAGCATTGTTTCTATCACCAAGGCCATATTTTCCAACTACCAATTCGTCTTTGTTTCCAACTTTCCCATTCCAATTGCCAGTAATTATCAATGCATATTGTTTTGCATGTTTGATCAATTTCTGACTGCAGAATTTGGTACAAATCTTTAATTTCCTCATCTTTGGCTTTAGTGTTTGGTGTGTAGATTTGAATAATAGTCATATTAACTGGCCTTCCTTGCAGGCATATGGATATTATCCTATCACTGACAGTGTTGTCCTTCAGGATAGATCTTGAAATATTCTTTATGACAATGAATGTGAGGCCATTCCTCTTCAGTTTGTCATTCCGAGCATAGTAGACCATATGATTGTCCAATTCAAAATGGCTAATATCAATCCATTTCAGCTCACTAATGCCAAGGATATTGATGTTTCTGTGTTTCATTTTTGATGATTTCCAATTTTCCTAGATTCATACTTTGTACATTGCACGTTCTGATTATTAATAGATGTTTGCAGCTGTTTCTTCTCATTTTGAGTTGTGCCACATCAGCAAATAAATGAAGACCCTGAAAGCTTGACTCCATTTATATCATTAAGGTCTACTCTACTTTAAGGAGGCAGCTCTTCCCTATTCATATTTTGAGTGCCTTCCAACCTGAGGGGCTCATCTTCCAGCACTGTATCAGACAATCTTCCGCTGTTATTCATAAGGTTTCCACTGGCTAGCTTTTTTCAGAAGTAAACTGCGAGGTCCTTCTTTCTAGTCTGTTGTAGTCTGGCAGCTAAGCTGGAACCTGTCCACCATGGATGACCCTGCTGGCATTTGAATGCCAGTGGCATGGCTTTCAATATCACAGCAACACACAAGCCCCCACAGTACAACCAACTGGCAGAGACATGAGGGAAAACACTAAGCAATGCAGGAAGCATCAAAAGAAGATGGAATAAATACACAGAGTCACTGTAACAAAAAGAATTGGTCAATGTTCAGTCATTTCAAGAGGTAGCATATGATCAAGGACTGATGGTACTGAAGGAAGAGGTCCAGTCTGCACTGAAGGCATTGGTGAAAAACAAGGCTCCAGGAACTGATGGAGTATCAACTGAGATGTTTCAACAAACGGATGCAACACTGGAAGTGCTCACTTGTCTATGCCAAGAAATTTGGAAGACAGCTACCTGGCCAACTGACTGGAAGAGATAGATATTTGTGATCATTCCTAAGAAACATTATCCAACAGAATGTGAAAATTATTAAACAATATCATTAATATCACTTGCAAGTAAAATTTTGGTGAAGATCATTCAAAAGCAGTTGTAGCAGTACATCGACAAGGATCTGCCAGAAATTCAAGCTGGATTTAGAAGATGTGGAACAAAGGATATCGTTGATTATGTCAGATGGATCCAGACTGAAAGCAGAGAATACCAGAAAGATGTTTACCAGTGTTTTATTGACTATGCAAAGGCATTCGACTATGTGGATCATAACAAATTATAGATAACGTTGTGAAGAATGGGAATTCCAGAACTCTTAATTGTGCTTATGAGAAACCTGTACATAGACCAAGAGGCTGTCCTTCAAACTGAACAAGGAAATACTGTGTGGCTTAAAGTCAGGAAAAGCGTGCTTCAGAATTGTATCCTTTCACCATATTTATTCAGTCTGTGTGCTGAGCAAATAATCCGAGAAGCTGGACTATACGAAGAAGAACGGGGCATCAGAATTGGAGGAAAACTCATTAACAACGAGTGATAGCTGATGACACAACCTTGCTTGCTGAATGTGAAGAGAACTTGAAGCACTTACTGATGAAGATCAAAGACTACAGCCTTCATTATGATTACATCTCAACATAAAGAAAATAAAAACCTTCATAACTGAACCAATAAGCAACATCATCATAAACAGAGAAAAGATTGAAACTGTCAAGGATTTCATTTTACATGGATCCACAGTCAACACCCATGGGAGCAGCAGTCAAGAAATCAAATGATGCACTGCATTGGGCAAATGTGCTGCAAAAGATCTTTTTAAAGTAATACAAAGCAAAGATGTCCCTTTAAGGACTAAGATGTGCCTGACCCAAGCCATGATATTTTCAGTAGCCTCATATGCATGTGAAAGCTGGACAATGGAATAAGGAAGACTGAAGAAGAATTGATGCCTTCAAATTACGGTGCTGGTGAAGAATATTGGATATAACATGGACTGCCAGAAGAACGAAAAATCTATCTTGGAAGAAGTATTGCCAGACTGCTCATTAGAAGAGAGGATGGCGAGAATTAGCCTTAAATACTTTGGACATATTTTCAGGAGACACCAGTGGTTGGAGAAAGACATCATGCTTGGTAGACTGGAGGGTCAGCAAAAAAGAGGAAGATCCTCAACGAAATGGACTGACACAGTGGCTACAACAATGGGCTTAAGCATAACCAAGATTGTGAGGATGGTGCTGGACCAGGCAGTGTTTCGTTGTTTTGTATATGAGGTTGCTATGAGTCAGAACTGACTGGATGGCACCTAACAACAACAATAACAAAAACAAAACTTTATTCATTAATTCAAGTGCTGGTTTTCAAACTTTGGTCCGTGAATACCTGGAGGTTCTGAAACCATTTCAGGAGTCCTGTGTGTTCATAATGATACTAAAACATTATTTGCCTTTTTCCCCCTCTATTGATATTTGTTACAATGGTTAAAAAGCAGCAATGGTAAAATTGCTTTTACTTTAGTATGAATAAAGTTAGCAGCACAAACTTTATTGGTAGTCACGTTAGCCACACACTCTCAGAGGAAACAAAAAATTGTATGATGAAACAATACATATTATTAATTTTATTGCCAGGAAAATCCCACAGACCATTGTTAAGACCAGAACTAGATCGTGCCCAGCTACCGTTACAGATGATTTTTATCAAAGATTCTATAGATTAATCCTGATCAAAAGAATAAAGAATAAAGAATAGAATTTCAAATTTTCAATGGAAGCCAGACTTTCTGGAACCATTGAGGCTGGATGAAACCCAAAACTATGACCCTGAGATAATGTTTAAACTTTAAACCTTAAAACAAAACTATTCCATGAAGTCTTCTTTGAACTAGAAAGTAGTTTATCTTATCAAGTATAGTATGTCTACCTTGAGCATTGTGCTGTTTTAAAGAATTATCTGTGTGAGAGTAAATTGACAACAGCAACTAGAAAGGTTAGATGAGAAGCTTAGGGATCAGTGGGTCTAAGTCAATGGTTGCTGAAAAATTCAAAGAATGGTGAAAATAGCTGCACAACTGGAAGTATATAATCAATGTCACTAAGTTCTACATGTTGTACATGTGTTGTTGAAAAGGTATATGACTGTGTATATTTTCACCAAAATTAAAACAAAGAAAACACACACAAGAAAGCATCATAATTTTTAAAAAAATAAGGAAACAATAAACTGGGGGAAAAATAACTGGTGATTGTTTGAATTGCAAACTAAACTAGTTGCTTTTTTCATGGGATTCCATTTGTACATGAAAGAATGACTGATTGACAGACTATGTTTATTTATCCTTGGGCATTTGGTAAGCAATCTCTCAAAATTAAATGAAGTGAGCTTGTCATTTTATGGAAAATACCTCAGTATTTTTTGACAATAATAAAATTCAAGCTCTCAAGTGAAAATTCAAATTTTGGAAAGCTTGTATCTGCCACTATGAGTTTGACAGATTCCCAATACTTAAGGACACTTTTGATGATATTAATTAATGTGATTTTTTGATATTATATAAGGAAAGTATATATATTTATAATATTTAATATCTCAGTGAACAAATACTTTCTAAATGACCAAAGAATGGATGATGTTACAAAATCATGCAAGGGTAAAATACACTTTGATGGTATGATGGATTTTAATGTAACAGAGTATGAAAACTCATTGATAAAATTTCAGATTCCATATTGCAACTAACTTTTAAGAAGTCACCACTTGACAAGTTTTGGCAACATATAAAAGAAAAATATCTACAATTATTTGAAAAGAAAATTAAAACACATCTTTCTTTTCCAACTACATATCTACAAATTTTCTTCACGTATTTCAACCAAAACAACATAATTGCAACAGATCAGATGCAGAAGCAAATATGAGAATTTAGCTGTGTTCTACTAAGCCAGGTAGCTCTGGTGGCACAATGATTAAGAGCTACGGCTGCTAACCAAAAGATGGGCAGTTTGAATCCACCAGCCACTCCTTGGAAACCATAGGGTGCAGTTCTACTCTGTCTTATAGGGTTACTAGGAGTCAGAATTGACTCGATGGCATCAGGTATCTACTAAGCCAGACATTAAAGGAATTTGCAAGGATGTAAAATAATGCCACTGTTTTTACTAATTTTGTTTTCTTTTGGAAGACATAGTTATTTTTTCATAGCAGTATGCTATTTATTTATGCTTACATGTAATAGGTTTGTTGTTTTCATTAGCTGCCATCAAGTTGGTCCTCGACTCATGGCGACCTCATACACAACACAGTGAAATGCTGCCCGTTCCCTGTAACAGAATAGATCATTGTGATCTACTTTTGGAAGTGGATCACCAGGTCTTCCTTTCATTTATCTTAGTCTGAAAGCTCCGTTGAAATCTATTCAGCAGCATAGCAACACACAAGCTCACACTAACAGCGTGGAGGCGGCTGTGCATGAGGTGCACTGGCAGCAATCAAGCCAAACCTGGATCTCCCTCATGGAAGGTGAGAATTCTACCACCGAATCACCACTCTCCCCACTGTAATAAGTTTATTTTTTGTTATTTAAAAATTGATTAGTAAATATTTAGTAATTTCTCAGTGACAATTTCTAATCCAGCAAATATTGATAGTTAAAAGGAACATAAACTAAAGCTGTTTGCATTTTTCAGTGATGTTCAGGAATGAAAGGGGTCTTGAGACCAAAAAGATTGAGAATTGCTTGAGGTAATATCACAAATGGAAGTCACTTTAAAGAAACCCTGATAACATTTCATAACTGAATACCTCTATATATCTACTGGCTCTAAGTGTGTTTCCATTTAAAACTTCTTCATATTGTAACCAGTTATATTCTCAACTTTTTTCTTCCATCAGCCAACAAATACTGACACTGTTCTAAGTGATGGGGATATAGCAGAAGAAAAGCACCCAAACCATAAATACTTTGCTTTCATTAAGCCTATCTACTAGTAGAACAAACATAAGTACATAAATAAACAAATACACAAAATAATGTGATAGATGTACTTCTGTAGAACAGATATGCTCCCAAATCAGTGAAAAAGTGCTTGGATTTAAAAGTAGTTATATCACACTCCACACGAGTTTTAAGCCACAAAGTATGAGAATAGATTTCATCAGCTCCGTGTGACTAGTTGCCTTCTATATTGAGTCAGTCATCTTGGCTCATCTTTATATGATTATTTGGATGAAAATCAGAACTTTCATTGGCCAAAAATTTTGCAAAAAAATTGTGGTTTAAACTATGTAAAATCTGTCCCATATGGCCCACTTGGCTATTAAGCCAGCTGATTTTATTTCGTATGTATCCTGAACTTGGCCGTATTATTTTATAGCTGGCATCTCATAGGCTATGGTATTACACAGTGTGGGGGACTTCAAAGCAATCTATCTGGACCGCAACTTAATTGTGCTATCTTCAAGGCTAAAGAAAGTAAATGAACTTTCTTTATTGTTATGAACTAAACAGAGTCTGCTTTCTTTCATTTGATCATCTATTTTGTGCTTTTCCCACTGATCTTCTGATCTGAGATTATCTTTCTGAGTTTTGGCACCACTAGACTACCTCTAATTTTCATCTATAAGATTCATATCTTAGATATTGCCATCCAATCTTTGTGAAATTGGGAGTATTTTTATGTTCTCTCACAAAAATGCCCGCATATAAAATTATCAAGTGTCAGTATATTGTGAAGTCTATTTATGGGGATCAATTTTCACTAATTACTAAGTTTGGTTGGCTCAGAAAAATAGGTATTTAAAAGTTAAAGCGTTTACAAAAGGAATTAGAACATTCAAGCACGCTTGCACGCGCGCTCACACCCACAAACACACACAGAAAACCTTAGGGGCTCAAAAGTTAGGGTTACTGCCCCTAATGTTCGGGACAAGTACAAGAATGGTCAGAAACCACCATGGATGATCCTGGTTGCCTGAAGCACCACATGATGATTCTTCACCAAGTAAGTAACTCATTACACAAGGCTCTGGAGCTGCAGAAAAAACCATTCCGGCTATTTGGTGAAGACCACGAGGTGCTTGTTGCCGCTTTAGGAAAAATACTAACTTTTCATACTATTCTGCCTCCCAAATCTAACATAAATCCAAAAAAAAAAAAAAAAAAAGCCAAACTCGTTTCCTTCAAGTTGATTCCGACTCATAGTTACCCTATGGGACAGAGGAGAACTGCCCCATAGGGTTTCCAACAAGCAGCTTGTGGATTCGAACTGCCAATATTTTGGTTAGCAGCCAAGCTCTTAACCACTGTGCCACCAGGGCACCAATCTAACATAAATTGTTCTTATTAGTGGATTTAAACCATAAATGCATACAACTGAATATGGGAAATGTAGTTCTTAGGCTTCCGTCCACTGTAGATGAGAGAATAGAAGATTTTGAGAATGAGTTTAAGGGAAAATAAGGATAACATGCAGCACATCAAGATAGTAAGTATGTCAAGATAAACGCTCTGTAGTTAGTCTCTTAAATAGAGAAAAAAAAACTTAAGAGACTTCTAGTAATCCATGTAGCTAGACAAATTGTGAAAATCATTGTGTGGTAATTTACTAAGTCGAATGTCTTAGACAAAATATAAGATTTTAGTAAGGGAGAATGATTTTTAAGTCACCAAAAGATTGTATCAAATATAAGTTACTGAAAACAATAGCAAAAGATTCATGGGTTTGTTAAAAAAATAATTATTGAGCAGTTGTTTAGCTCCAGCACTGCTCCAGGCTCCCGGAGTATAATAATCGTCATCACAACCTACTCTCAACAAACTTATTTCCTCTTCAAGGAAGATAGACGACAAACGAGTAAACAAATAAATAAGAAAATTTTACCTAGGAATAAATAATCAGAGTTATGGGATAGAGATTGAGAGGAGACATTATTTATATGGAGGAGTAAGGAAAGGAATCTCTCGGAATATGACAGATGAGTACGAGCTTTGACATTTGAGAAGATACAGGTCGTAGGATGAGAAAAATAATTTCAGGCAGAGGGGTAATAAGCCAAAGCACCTGTAGGGTGAGAAAACTGTTTATGTGTTCAAAAAACAAAAAGGATATCACTGTTGCTGGCAAATGGCGAGTAAGGTAGAGAACAGTATGAAATTATGTTGGTCATGTATGTACGGGACAGATTGTGTAAGGCTTTGGCGTACTTAGTGAGTCAGAAGACAGGCCATTATGGTTGATGAAGTTGGTGAGCTATGGAAAGAGTGCTAGATTATGAGGATAGGCTAGCAGGCAGGGGAAAGCTCACGTAAGCACTTCTAGGCCTCATAAGGGGTTGGATACTTTTCTAAGAAATATGAGAGACCACTGAAGGATGTAGTGTATTGGTGCAGAGATTGATATTACATGATTGGAGGTCCATTTAAGATTTGGAAAGGACAATTTCTGAAATGAAAAAAAGAAGAATTTGTAGATTTTATGGACAAAAAAGTTTTTAAAAAGTTAATATTATTAGTGCAAGATAGAAACAAGAATAAAACAGTTTAACATTATTTTACAATTTAAATAAACTTTCAATAAAAGAAATGGAAGAAGATGATGTTTAGGTAAATTTTTACTTGTCCTTCACTTAATTCAAGGTGTCACTTTTGATAAATTACTTACCATTGTGTCTTTTTTAATTTTGTGTGGTTTTAAACATTATATTATGTTTATGTGTTTAATATAATTGATTGTTTGCCTTTATGTAATTGGTTTTTAAATTCAATTTTAGTTATGCCACATAATTTCATTGTTCTTTTTTGTTGTCAACATTGTGTAATTATTAATTCCTTTGTTTATTGTTTAGGTAATTTTTTTTCCAGGTATTATAGAAAGAAAATAACATATTTAAAGTGTTGGAGAGAAAAACTGTTTATAATAAAGTGATCTATACAAATTATCTGAAAAAGGAACAAAGGGATACTATTATGCATATACAGAAGAAGGGTTTAAGTCAAAATTTTAAAGAGAAAAACACTAGTAAATACTTAAGGATCATATGGTGTGATAGAACCATGAAGTAATTATTTTATGACATTTTATTCTACAGTAAACTTGCTATATTATTTAATCTTGTTATTTTTAATAGTCATCATCACCTTAGAGTAATTTATAACCTACTTTGTGTGGGTCAGTGTGCCAGGTGCTAGAAAAAACAAGTGATATGTCCTCTAAAATTCAACTTCAAAGAAAATCTTCCTCTATTGGGGTTAACTACATTTATTCTGCAGGATTTTACCTTGAAGGTTTTCAATGAAAACTATGAAAGAACCAATCTAAATTAAATCTGGATTGGGAACACATATAAACAGATGTTGGAGGAGGCTCAGAGTAGAGATAAATTTTGAAAATATATTAAAAGTTTTTAAATCTGTATTTGTTTATCCCATAGAGGGAGAGATTTAAAAATTTCATTTTTTTAAAGTAACCCCTTATATTTCCTCAGCATTTTATAGTTTCAAAGCCAGTATGCTTACAATGTTTTATATGAGTCTCAGAATAATCCTATGAGATAAACAAGACAGCCACAGTTTTTAATTTTATAAATGAAGTAGGATCTACAAGTAGATAAGGGACTTGTATGTGTCTTGTACATGGTAGATTTGAGTCCAGATCCTAGCCTTCCTTCTGTTCTACTCTTCAGGGATGTTTCGACTACACCTTGTAGCCCTGTTATTACCTTATGCCTAGAAGAATAAGGGAAAATACGTTGAACTCTTTGGGCTATCAAAAGAATTAAGTTTGCACTTTACACTTAATTCTAAAATAAAATCTCACCAGTATTATTTGACACTGTGTTCGCTATTTAGAAAAGTCATGGAAGTTTATTTTATGGAAATGTTAAGAAAACAGAAAACAGTAGAAGCTACATTTATTCTGCAGGATTATTGAATGCCTGATATACACTAGATGCTTTCTCTGTAGGTATTATTATTTCCATTTTAGACATGAGAAAACAGACTCAGTATCCCTACTCTACAAGTCAGAGTTCTTTTTAATTCACTGAAGCCACTCTGACTTATTTTAAGGAATTTATTTAAGGATAACAGTCTAACTGAAAGGTCGAAGGTTGAACCCACCAGTGGTTCTGAGGTAGGAAAGACCTGGTGAGCTGCTCTGGCAAAGATTAAACTCGAAAAAAAAACCAAACCTGTTGCCATCCAGTAGATTCAGACTCATAGTGACCTTATAGGACAGAGTAGAACTGACCCATAGGGTTTCCAAGGAGTGGCTGGTGGATTTGAATTGCTACACTTCTGGTTAGCAGCCAAGCTCTTAACCACTGTGCCACTAAGACTGCTCTCCTATCATAAAGGTAGAATATTCCCCCCCACAACGCTGAATCTAGGCAGAGCTTCTGATCCGCTTGACTAATGACATAAAGTAAAAGCGTCATTTGTGTGGCCCTGTAAAGAATGTCTATACTTCTGCCGTCTCTCAGGAAACCCTGTCGACACAAGAACAACTCCAAGCTAACATACTGGACAATGGAGACTGCATGAAGCAGACATAGCCAGTATAGGCAACACCTGGACATCTCAGAGAGCAAGGCAAGAGCTCTCAGTGAACTTGCAGTTGCAAATACAGACACATGAGTGAGCTCAGCTCTGCCGAGAACATCCCGGCCTGGCTGAGCCAAACCAGAAGAACTACCCAGTTAAACTGCAGACCTTGAGCTAATATAAGCTAATTATTGTAAGCTACTCAAAGTTAGAGTGGTTCATATGCAGCAAAAGCTATCTGATAACTCACAAAAGCTCATCGGCACAAGATACTCCCATGCGTAATGGCCTTCACATACTTGAAATTCTTTTGGAAAATACATATTGGTAAGGTGAACTTTTGAGATCACACTGCAGCCAATAACTAAGAAGATAGGCCTGATGATCTGCACCCAAAAGGTCACAGCCTTGAAAATCCTATCAAGGAATTCTGCTGTGCACACATGGGGTTGCCATGGTCAGAACTGACTGGATGGCAACTAACGACAACAATACAGTCAATAAGAGTGAATCTTTAAGTGCACTTGAGGCACTTTGCACAGAGGTGGTTGTGCTTCCATTGTATACTTGGTTGTCTTAAGGGACGGCCAAAAGGCATTTTATTCACATGGCTTCAATTTACTCTAATGCCAATACAGCTTTTATCACAGCCTATAAAAGTAAGTTGATATATTTATTTCCTCATTCTCATTTAACTACACATACTGTGTACTGAAGTGTAATTTTCTTATCTGAATAGTCCCTCAATAGCTGTTTATTATAACATTTGCCACATAGTCACCTCCCTTTGAGAGCAGGGTAATACAGCTTAATGAAATATTTGTAAAGCCCAATGAACTTCACAGAAGAAATGTACTTTGAAATTCTAAATTACGTTTCTTACTAACACCATTAATAATACATTTTTCTCACATCACTGTAGCTTGTGGCCTCACTCAATGAACCACATACCTTGTAGTCACTCCAAATTAAATTGTAGGTCTGTGAATGATTTTCAGGCAGACAAACTGTCAGTGTGTGAAACATCGTTGAAGCTATTCTCAACCAGTTTGGGAAATTACTGAAAAAATAATGCAAGTTGTTAAAATTAATTCGAAAAATGCTCTTGTCTTTGTGATAATAGTGATATTTGAAAATCTTCATCCGCCTGACATTATTTAGATATTATTATTTTATTTAATTTAATTTAATCACATTCTCTATGGCTGAAATAATAGAAGAAAAAATAGAACAACACAAGAAGTGAAAAATGAGATAGAAGGAATACACTGTACCAAAAAGAACTGGTCAACATTCAACCATTTCAGGAGGTATCATATGATCAAGAACTGATAATATAGAGGGAGGAAGTCCAAGCTGCACTGAAGGGATTGCAGGAACAAGGCTACAGGAATTAATGGAATTGAGATGTTTCAACAAAGGGATGAAACTCTGGAGGTGCTCACTCATCTATGCCAAGAAATTTGGAAGACAGCTACCTGGTCAAGTGACTGAAAGAGATCCATATTTGTGACCATCCCAAAGAAAGGTGATTCAACATAATGGGAAAAATATTGAACAATATCATTAATATCACAAGTAAATAAAATTTAGCTGGAGATAATTCAATAATGGTTGCAGCACTACATCAACAAAAACTGCCACAAATTCAAGCTGGATTCAGAAGAGTACGTGGAATGAGGAATATCATTACCAATTTCAAATGAATCTTGGCTGAAAGCAGAGAACACAGACAGAAGTTTACCTGTGTTTTATTGACTATGCAAAGGCATTCGACTGTGTGGATCATAACAAATTATGGATAACATTGCAAAGAATGGGAATTCTAGAACACCTAATTGTGCTCATGAGGAATCCGTACATAGTCCAAAAGATAGTTGTTAGAAGAGAACAAGGGGATACTGCGTGGTTTAAAATCAGGAAAGATAAGCATCAAGGTTGTATCCTTTCACCATAGTTATTCAAACTGTATGCTGAGCAAATAATCTGAGAAGCTGAACTATATACGAAGAAAAATGTGACATCAGGACTAAGGAAGATTCATTAACAACCTGTGATATGCAGATGACATAACTTTGCTTGCTGAAAGTGAAGATGATTTGAAGCATTTACTAATGAAGATCAAAGACTACAGCCTTCAGTATACACTGTAACATAAAACTCGTAACCAAACCTACTGCTGTTGAGTCGACTCTGACTTCTAGCAACCCTATAGGGCAGAGTGGAACTCTCCCATAGAGTCTCACAGTTGTACCAATTTGCAGCATCATGATAAATGGAGAAAATATTGAGGATGTCAAGGATTTCATTTTACTTGGATCCACAATCAACCCCCATGGAAGGAGAAGTCAAGAAATCAAAGGATGTATTGCATTGGGCAAGTCTACTGCAAAAGATCTCTTTAAAGTGTTAAAAAGCAAAAATGTTACTTTGAGGACTAAAGTGCGCTTGACCCAAGCTCTAGTATCGTTAATTGCCTCATGAATGAGAAAGCTGGACAGTGAATAAGGAAGAGCAAAGAAGAATTGATGCCTTTGAATTATAGTGTTGACGAAGAATATTGAAAGTACCGTGGACTGCCAGAAGAATGAACACATCTCTCTTGGAAGAAATACAGCCAGAATCCTCCTTAGAAGCAAGAATGGTGACATTTCATCCCACTTTGGACATGTTATCAAGAAGGAACAGTCCCTGGAGAAGGACATCATGCTTGGTAAAGTAGAAGGTCAGCGAAAAAGAGGAAGACCCTCAATGAGATGGATTGATACATTGGTTGCACAATGGGCTCAAACATAGCAAGGATTATGAGGATTACACAGGACCAGGCAGTGTTTCATTCTATTGTACTTAAGTGGCTGTGAGTAGAAGCCAACCCAATGGCACTTAACAACAACAACATTAATGGCATTCCTTAACTTTAATGTATCTCTAAGTTCTCTTTAGTTAGTCTCTGTCATGTCTGAGACTGTGCTGTGTCAATGAACCATACATTGACTTGACACATATTAAGGGCTTAATATGATGCCTTGAAAGTAGTAATTATCCAATAAACATTGATTGTTGGTGTTATTATTACTATTATTATTATTTAACCCTCATGTTTTAAAAATGAGAAAGTTGAAGCTTCTAAATAAATATTGCCAGTTACATGTTATATGACTTGAGAAAATTTCTTTCTGTCATTCATTTACTTATATTCTCCAACTACCCCTATATTCTCATGCCGGGAATATGATGGTTTAAGATATCATTCTTGACTTTAACGTAATGACAATTCATTGGGATCTGGACCTATACGTACATGAGCATGTGTTTTAGATCCTGTTGTGGGTTGAATTTTGTCTTCCCAGAAGATATTTAGAAGTCCTAACCCTTGGTACCTGTGAATGTGACCTTATTTAGAAATAGTATATTTGCAGATGTAAGTAGTTAATATGAGGACATACTGGAGTAGGATGGGCACTAATCGAATAAAACTGGCGTCCTTAGAAGAAGAGATGAGACAGAGAGAGAGAGAGACACACACACACAAAGAGAAGATGGCCCAATAAAGATGAAAGCAGAGAATGGAATTTTGCTGCCACAAACTGAGGAATGCCTGGTGCTACCAGAAACTGGAAGAGACAAGGAAGGCTCTTCCCTAGAACCTTTGGAGAGAGCATAGCCCTTCTAACACTGACACCCTGAGTTTGGATTTCTAGCCTCCAGAACTATGAGAGAATAAATTTTTTGTGTTTTAAATCATTCAGTTTGTGGTACTTTGTTATGGCAGCCGTAGGAAATTGATACAAACTCCAACTTGCCTTCTGAGGATAGTAAGTTTTTATCTGACGTATGTTATAATGACTGCCATGATAAGGAGGAACTTGTATATACTAGGAAAGGGAGGAAGAGGGAAAACTGAACTCTGTACAACAAAGACTGGGGATTTTGAAATCCTCTGTGGAAAATCTGGGAATCAGTTAGGGTGAAAAGAGGAAGGAAAGGAAAAGGAAGGGAAGGATGAGAGAGGAAAGAGGGAGGAAGGGAGGAGGAGTTAGTAAATAGAGTGCTTCTTGGGGTGTCCTGTTTACTTTGAATTTCAGAAAAACAATGAGTATTTTTTTAGGAATATATACATATACAATGATTAGATGTTTAGTTGAAATTAAGAATTTACTGGGCATCCTGTGTTTTTATTTGATTAATCTGGTAACTCCACTTTGAGAGAACAATCAAAAAGGAAAAATGTGTACACAAATTAAAGATTTATATTTTAGAGTATGAAGTGTTAATCCTTCCTCCATTTCCCCAAGAGGTTGCAGATCTCCCCTTCTTCTCTGATTGCTTCTTTTAAGTCTATTTTACAGACTTAAAGATACCTCAAACACAACATACTTAAATCTAAACTCATGACATTATCCTTCTGGTCTCTGCTAAAATATCCTCAGAGAAAACTTTTGTGAATTTCCTGTTTAAAGTACCTTTCTTGCCTCCCTCATCATTCTCTATTTCATCATGCTATTTTATTTTCTCTTTAAGACATATAACTTAAATTACCTCATTTGTTTGTACACTTATTTGTATTAACTAAAATGTAAGCTCCATGAAAACAGAAAACTTGCAGATACAGCTCATATTAGCATCCTAGTACCTAGAACAACAGTGCCTCACAAGTCAATACTTACCAAATGTTCAATAAATTGATGAATAGTCTACTCCTTACACCTGGTTCTCTTACAGCCTGAGAAAATGGCATTACTAAATATCTAATTTTTGCAAGTATCATAAATTTAATAATTCTTCTTCAAATTTTTTAGTCCCAACATTCATGGCCAATTTATCTCTAAATTTTGTCTATTACCTTTTACATATCTGTTAAATCATTCTAATTCTTTCCATTTCTACCTCTATTGCGCTAGCTCAACTGCTATCAAATCTATCTTGTACTCATCTACAGATGGCTATTGGTGGGCTTATAGCTTCCCTTGACTCCTCCGAATGAATTTTCCATATGAAGTCAGTGATTTTAGTGAAAAGCAAACTTGGTCATGTCATTCCCGTTCCACTCCCACCCCCTCTACTTGCCAGTAAAGAGAACTCAATAGCATTCTTTCATTTTTCATCACATTTTATTTCAGTAAATCAAATAAAATTATTATTATGGCATACATGACTGCTATAACAAATTTGTGAGATGGTAGGGGTTTTGGATTGAATTTAAGTCCCCCCAAAATATGTGTTGTAAATCCTAACCTCTATGCCTGTGGTTATAATCCCATTTCCGAATGGTTTTTTTTCATGTTAATGAGGAAGGACTAGTATAGAGTCTATCTTGAGTCAATCTCTTTTGAGATATAAAGAAGATTAAACAAGCAAGACATAGGAGAGATGGGGGAATAGAAATAACAAGACACACGAAGACTGCCCAATTGCAGAAGCTCAGAAAAGACAAAGATCTTCCTCCACAACTGACAGAGAGACAAAGCCTTCCCATAGAGCTGGCAGCCTGAATTTGGACTTCTAGACTCTAAATCGTGAGAAAATAAATATCTGTTTTTATGGTCACCTACTTGTGATATTTCTGTTAAAGTAACACTAGATAACTAACACAAAATTTGGTACTGAGAGCGGGGTGCTGCTCTAACAAATACCTAAAATGTGAAGTGGTTTTGGAAATGGATAATGAGTAGAGCCTGAAAGAGTTTTAAGCTGCCTAATAGTAAAAGCCCAGATAGCCTTGAAGAGATTGTTGGTAGAATTATGGCATCAAAGGCACTTATGGTGAGGGCTCAGAAGGAAGAGAGAGAGCTACAGAGAAAGTCTCTATCTTCTTAGAGAATACATATGGCAAAAGCAAAAAAATGTTGCTAGAAATGTGGATGTTCAATGTTCTTTTCATGGAACTTTAGAAGTAAATGATGAACATGTGATTCGACAATGGAGGAAGGACCATGCTTTTTATGCAGTGGCAAAGAAATTTTGTCTATTATGCTCTAATAATGTTTGATGGAAGGTAGAACTTGTAAGTAATAAACTTGGATATTTGGCTGAAGAAATTTATAAACAAGATCTTGAAGGCCTGTGTGATTTCTCCTTGCCACTTATAGAAAATTGTGAGAGGAAAGAGATGGACTTAAAAATGAACTGTGAAAAATGAAAACAAAACATAAAGATTTGGAAAATTCTGTTGTACGAATTAACAACACATGTCCTAAAATTTTCACCAATGAAGTGGCTACACAATCTGTTGTTAAAGAGATTAAGCCTGTGACTGATGTTGTTGTTGTTAGGTGCTGTTGACTTGGTTCTGACATATAGTGACTCTATGTACAACAGAAAAAAAACACTGCCGGCTCCTGAGCCATCCCAACAATCCTTGCTACGCTTAAGTCCATTTTTGTAGCCACTGTGTCAATCCATCTCATTGAGGGTCTTCTTCTTTTTCGCTGACCCTCTACTTTATCAAGCATGATGTCCTTCTCCAGGGGCTGATCCCTCCTGATAACATGTCCAAAGTATGTGAGATGAAATCTCCTCATCCTGTCTTCTAAGGAGCATTCTGGCTGTACTTCTTCCAAGACAGATTTGTTTATTCTTTTGGCAGTCCATGCTGTATTCAATATTCTTCACCAACATCACAATTCAAAGCTGTCAATTCTTCTTCAATTTCCCTTGTTCTTTGTCCAGCTCTTGCATCCATATGAGGAGACTGAAAATACTGTGGGTTGGGTAAGGAGCACCTTACTTCTTAAAGTGATATCTTTACTTTTTAACTTTAAACAAGTCTTTTGCAGCACATTTGCCCAATGCAATGCGTAGTTCGATTTTTTGACTGCTGCTTCCATGGGCGTTGATTATGGATCCAAATAAAACGAAATCCTTGACTACTTCAATATTTTCTTCATTTATCATGATGTTGCTTATTGGTCCAGATGTGAGGGTTTTTGTTTTCTTTATGTTGAGGTATAATCCATACTAAAGGCTGTAGTCTTTGATCTTCATCAGTAAGCGCCTCAAGCTCTCTTCACTTTCAGCAAACAAGGTTGTGTCATCTGCATAACGCAGGTTGTTGATGAGTCTTCCTCCAATCCTGATGCCCCTTTCTTCTTCATATAGTCCAGCTTCTCAAATTATTTGCTAAGCATACATATTGAATAAATATGGTGAAAGGATACAATCGTGATACACACCTTTCCTGACTTTAAACTACGCAGTATCCCCTTGCTCTGCTCAAATGACTGCCTCTTGGTCTCCGTACAGGTTCCTCATGAGCACAGTTAAGTGTTTTGGAATTTCCATTCTCCACAATGTTATCCGTAATTTGTTATAATCCACAGAGTTGAATAGTCAATTGCATAGTCAATAAAACACAGGTGAACATCTTTCTGGTATTCTCTGCCTTAAGCCAGGATCCATCTGACATCAGCAGTGATATCCCTGATTCCACGTCCTGTTTTGAATCCAGCTTGAATTTCTGGCAGTTCCCTGTGGCTGTACTGCTACAACCACTTTTGAATGATCTTCAGCAAAATTTTACTTGCTTTTGATATTAATGATATTGTTCAATAATTTCCATGTTCTGTTGGATCACCTTTCTTTGGAATAAGCATAAATATGAATATCTTCCAGTTGGCTGGCCACGTAGCTGTCTTCCAAATTTCTTGGCATAGACAAGTGAGCAGTTCCAGAGCTGTATCTGTCTGTTGAAGCATCTCAATTGGTATTCAGTTATTTCCTAAAGCCTTGTCTTTCACCACTGTCTTCAGTGCAGCTTGGACTTCTTCCTTCAGTACGGTCGGTTCTTGATCATACGCTACCTCCTAAAATGTTTGACTGTCGACCAGTGCTTTTTGGTATAGTGACTCTGTGTATATTACTTCCATCTTCTTTTGATGCTTCCTGTGTTGCTCAGTATTTTGCCCATAGAATCCTTCAGTTTTGCAACTTGAGGCTTGAATTTTTTCTTCAGTTTTTTTCAGCTTGGGGAATGCCGAGTGTGTTCTTCCCTTTGGTTTTCTAACTCCAAGTCTTTGCACATGTCATTATAATACTTTACTTTGTCTTCTTGAGCGACCTTTGAAATCTTCTGTTCAGCTCTTTTACTTCATCATTTCTTCCATTTGATTTAGCTACTTGACATTCAAGAGCAACTTTCAGAGTCTCTTCTGACATCTATTTTCGTCTTTTCTTTCTTTCCTGTCTTTTTAATGACCTCTTGCTTTCTTCATGTGTGATGTCCTTAATGTCATTCCACAACTCGTCTGATCTTCGATCATTAGTGTTCAATGTGTCAAATCTATTCTTGAGATGGTCTCTAAATTCACATGGATATACTCAAGGTCATAGTTTGGCTCTCTTGGACTTGTTCTACTTTTCTCCAGCTTCAACTTGAACTTGCATATGAGCAATTGATGGTCTGTTCTGCAGTCAGCTCCCGGCCTTGTTCTGACAGATGATATTGAGCTTTTCCATCGTCTCTTTTCACAGATGTAGTCGGTTTGATTCCTGTGTATTCCATCTAGCAAGGTCCACGTGTATAGTTGTCTTTTATGTTGTTGAAAAAAGATATTTGCAATGAAGAAGTCGTTGGTCTTGCAAAATTCTATCTTGTGATCTCAGGCATCATTTCCATCACCAAGGCCATATTTTCCAACTACTGATCCTTCTTCTTTGTTTCTAACTTTCGAATTCCAATCACTAGTAATTATCAATCTGTCTTGATTGTAGGTTCGATCAATTTCAGACTGCAGAAGTTGGTAAAAATCTTCAGCTTCTTGATCTTTGGCCTTAATGTTTGGTGCATAAAATTTGAATAATAGTCATATTAATTGATCTTCCTTGTAGGCCTATGGATATTATCCTATCACTGACAGTGTTGTACTTCAGGATTGATTGTGAAATGTTCTTTTCGACGATGAGTACAATGCCATTCCTCTTTGTTATTCCCGGCGTAGTAGACCATATGATTGTCTGATTCAAAATGGCCAATACCAGTCCATTTCAGCTCACTAATGTCTAGGATATCTATGTTTATGTGTTCATTTCATTTTTGGACGATTTCCAATTTTTCTAGATTAATACTTTGTACATCCCTCATTCTGATTATTAATGGATGTTTGCAACTGTTTCTTCTCATTTTGAGTCATGCCACATCAGCAAATAAAGGCCCCAAAAGCTTGACTCCATTCATATAATTAAGGTCAACTCTATTTTGAGGAGGCAGCTCTTCCCCAGTCATCTTTTCAATGCCTTCCAAACTGAGGGGCTCATCTTCTGGCACTATATCAGACAATGTTCTGCTGCTATTCATAAGGTTTTCACTTGCTAATTTGTTTCAGAAATAGACCTCCATGTTCTTCTTCCTAGTCTGTCTTAGTCTGGAAGCTCAGCTGAAAGATGTTCACCATGGTTCACCCTGCTGGTGTTTGAATATGAGTGGCATAACTTCTAGCATCAAGCAACACACAAGCCCCTATAGCATGACAAACTGTGACTGAAGGATCTAACCAACTACCACAGCAGAAAACCCATCAGCTTGTACTGAAAGGGTCAGAGAAAAAATGGCAGTAAAGAATGCTGTCTGCCTCTTGGAATCCTATAGGCAGGAAACAGACCAAAGGAGCTACATCTGTTTCCTCCAATAAAAGAAAAGAACCATCCCTGCAGCAGCTCAGAGATCAGCAGAACTGTTGAAAGAGGCATGGGAAGAAGGGGTGCATTGGTTTCAAAGGGTGGAGTCAGGTCTTCCTGGGTTTAAAAGAGTCAGAACTTCACCAACTCAATTCTGGAGTGTGGGGCTGCATTTCACAAGTGCCAGGGGAATGGGGCCAAGGCCCAGTGCTGAGGGGGTGGGGTTTCCATGCACCAGGAGCAGAAGAATGGGGCCTGCCATGGCCAATGGGGTGGTTCACCACACAGATGAGCTAGAATGGGGCCTCCCAAAGCTGAGGAAGCAGAGTTGCAGTCCTAATGTGCCTGGAAGATGGAGCTGAAGCCGAGGGATGAGGTGCCTCCACCAAGAATCCAGAGAGAGTAGCCAACGCTCAGAGTCTGGAGGGAAGAGCCATTGCCCAGGGGATCCCAAAGAACAGAAGTTTATTTTCAAGCCTTGAGAGATAATGTAAATTGTTCTGCTGGGATTTGGACTTGCTTGCTGCCCTTTATTCCTTCTTTCCCTCCAATTTCTTCCTTTAGTTATGGAAATGTCTACCTTGTGCCTGTAGCGCAATAGTACTTTGGAAACAGAAAACTTGTATTCTAGATTTCACAGGTTCACAAAAGAAGAGAAATTTTGCCACAGAATGGAACATGTCTAAAGTCTCACCCATACTTGATTTTGATGATTTGGAAGATGAGATTTGGGACTTGGAATTGATTTAAGACAGGAAGATGTGGTGCAGTGAATATGTTTTGCATGTGGCAAGGACATGAATTTTGAGTATCCAAAGGTTGGAATGTTATGGATTGAATTATATCCCCCAAAAATATGTATTGTAAATCCTAATCTCTATGCCTGTGGTTATAATCCCATTTGGGAATGGGTTGTCTTTGTTATGTTAATGAGGAAGGATTAGTGTAGGGTGTATCTTGAGTCAATCTCTTTTGAGCTATGAAGGAGATTAAACAAGCAAGGAAGGACATTAAACAAGCAAGGAAGAATAGAGATGAGGGAAAAGAAATACCAAGCCACATGAATATTGCCCAGGAGCAGAAGGTCAGAAGAGACAAGAAACTTCATCCAGAGCTGACAGAGAGACAAAGCCTTCCCCTAGGCTGGCATGCTGAATTTGGACTTCTAGTCTCCTAAATAGTGAGAAAATAAATTTCTGTTTGTTAAAGCCACCCACTTGTGGTATTTCTGTTATAGCAGCACTAGATAACTAAGACAGTAGGCCAGGTGTGACATGGGAAGAGGAGTCAGGGAGGTTATGAAAAGTAACTATGTTTACTATACTCATGGTTCCCAGAGACAAGAAGGCACAGCACACGATAACTCTATGCCTCACAAGCAGTCCCATCTGGGGGCAAGGTAACAACAATCTGGTATTTTTGGAGAGGGCTTATATTTGATAAACAGGGTGGGGCTACCTAGGTTTTGTGGGTTTCCCAGGGTTTTGGCATTTAAAATAATTCTTCAGGCTCCAGGGTCATAGTAACTGTCTCTACCTGATGGGTACCTGGCCCTGGGAAGATCAAGAGGAGTACATAGTGGTCCAGGATCCAGGAGTATGAGAACCTGATAAGAGGAGTGGTTGGAGTGTGGACTTCATCAGTTGCTCAACAAGGGGAATGGACAAGCCGCCAGCCAGGGCCTCAAAACTGGGTCAAGACAGCATTTTAAGAAAATTATATTTCAATAATACGTTCATGATCTGGCCTCTAAGAACATCATATTGCTGCTCTGTTTTAATTCCTTCCTTCCTTCCTTCCTTCTTCCCTCCCTCCCTCCTTCCTTCCCTTCTTTTCTTCATTCCTTCCTTCCTTTCTTTTTTTGTTGTTGCTGCTATATGTTGGATCTCAGGTGCAGACAATTGCATTAAACATAATCTGTAGTTTATAATTCATTATCATTTTTGGTCCATAAATAGTCATCTCTTTTTTGTATTAAAAAAAAGAAAAATGTAAAAGACTCCTAATCCATCATTCAACCCAAGATATAGAAAATCAGCACAATTAACATCTGTCTATGTGCTGTTTCCCCATCCTGCCCTTCCTTAGGCTCCCTCAACTCAAGGCAACTTGTTGTTGCTGTTGCATGCTATTAAGTCCAACTCATAGTGACCTTACAGAACCAAGCGGAACTGCCTCATAGAGTTTCTTAGGCTGTAATTTTTACAGGAGCACATCGCCAGGTATTTCTTCTGCAAAGCCATTGGGTAGTGTCATGGTTTGAATTACGTCCCCCCAAAAGTGTGTGTATCAATTTGGCTAGGCCATGATTCTTGGTACTGTGTGATTTTCCTTTATGTTGTAAACCTGCCTCTATGATGTTAATGAGGGAGGATGGGTGGCAGTTGTGTTAGTAAGGCAGGACTGGATCTACAAGACTGGATTGTGTCCTGAGGCAATCTCTTGAGATATAAAAGACAGAGGTGAGCAGAGAGACAGGGGGACCTCATACCATCAAGAAAGCTGTGCCGGGAGCAGAGTGCTTCCTTTGGACCGGGGTCCCTGCCCTAAGAAGCTCCTAGTCTGGGGGAACACTGACGAGAAGGCCAAGAGAGAGAGCCTTCTCCTGGAGCTGACACCTTGAATTTGGACTTTTAGCCTACTTTACTGTAAGGAAATAAACTTCTCTTCGTTAAAACCATCCATTTATGGTATTTCTGTTATGGCAGCACTAGATGACTAAGACAGGTAGGTTCAAACTGATCTTTGGTTAACAGCTGAGTGCTTAACCATTGCAACACCAGGGCATGAAAATGTATGTGTGTGTATATATTGTGTGTATGCGTGTGTGTTTTCACTTAGCCTGCTGTCCAAATCTGGCCTGAGACCTGCTTTTGTACAGCCAATGAGTATATCGTGATTTTTACATTTTAAAAATGTTGTTAAAATAAACAGACACTGCAGATGGCCTGGGAAGCCAAAATTATCTACTTTGTGTCCCTTTTCAAAAAAGATTTACCCTATTTTTACTGTATGGAAATACATTTTTCTCTCAGTAATACAAGTCAGAATCAACTTAATGGCAATGGATTTTGTTTTTTTTTCCCTCTGTCATATATTGCTAAAGTCCATGAATCCTCCTGTATATAGTTTTAGATCATTCATTTTGACTGCTATATAATATTTCATCGAGAATATACCACACTTTATTTATTTCTGCTCACTGTCTGTAAGTCTTATTTTAGTACTTCAATCAAACTAGGAATTTTCCCAACATAGGGCCTTTGCCCCAGCTCTTTCTTAAAATAGTTAATTCAGACTCTTTCCTTTGATCTCAGCTAAATTTTCACTTGTAGTGAAACAATCTTTGCTTTCTCTTATTAAAAACTTGTGTACAAATCCACTGATGTGATTATTTATATGCTTGATTTCTTGATTATTTCATTATTCTTTTTCTCCCATTATATTATAAGCTCCATGAGGACAAGGCTCATTGTTGTTTTGGCTCATTATTTATCCCCAGCACTAACACAGTGGCTGACGCTTATTAGATGCTAAATGTCTTAGTTACTTAGTGCTGCTGTAAGATAAATACCACAAATGGATGGCTTTAAAGAACAGAAAATTATTTTGTCAATTCTGGAGGCTAGTGTCCAAATTAGGGTCTGTTGTTGTTGTTGTTAGGTGCTGTCAAGTCAGTTCCGACTCACAGCAACCCTGTGCACCACAGAACGAAACACTGCCTGGTCCTGCAGCATGCTCACAATCGTTATGCTTGAGCCCATTGTTGCAGCCACTGTGTCTATCCATCTTGTTGAGGGTCTTCCTCTTTTTCTCTGACTCTGTACTTTAACAAGCCCGATGACCTTCTCCAGGGACTAATTCCTCTTGATAACATGTCCAAAGTATGTGAGACATAGTCTCTCCATCCTCACTTCTAAGGAGCATTCTGGCTGGACTTCTTCCACGGCAGATTTGTTCGTTCTTTGGCAGTCCATGATATGTTCAATATTCTTCATCAACACCACAATTCAAAGGCTTCAATTCTTCTTCAGCCTTATTCGTTGTCCAGCTTTCACATGCATATGATGCGATTGAAAATACTATGGCTTGGGTCAGGCGCACCTTTGTCTTAAAGGTGATATCTTTGCTTTTCGACACTTTAAAGAGGTCTTTTGCAGCAGATTTGCCCAACACAATCCGTCTTTTGCTTTCCTGACTGCTGCTTCCGTGGGTGTTGATTGTGGATCCAAGTAAAATGAGATCCTTGACAACTTCAAACTTTTCTACATTTATCATGATGTTGCTTATTGGTCCAGTTGTGAAGATGTTTCTTTTCTTTATGTTGAGGTGTAATCCATACTGAAGGCTGTGTCCTTGATCTTCATCAGTAAGTGCTTCAAGTCCTCTTCACTTTCAGCAAGCAAGGTTGTGTCATATGAATATTGCAGTTGTTAATGAGTCTTCCTCCAATCCTGATGCCCCGTTCCTCCTGTAGTCCAGCTTCTCGGATTATTTGCTCAGCATACAGATTAAATAGGTATGGTGAAAGGATGCAACCCTGATGCACACCTTTCATGACTTTAAACCACTCAGTATCCGCTTGTTCTATCTGAACAACTGCCTCTTGATCTGTGTATAGGATGCTCATGAACACAATTAAGTGTTCTGGAATTCCCATTCTTCACAATATTATCCATAATTTGTTATGATCCACACAATTGAATGCCTTTGCGTGGTCAATAAAATACAGGTAAATAAGTATCTTTCTGGTATTCTCTGCTTTCAGCCAGGATCCATCTGACATCAGCAATGATATCCGTGGTTCCACATCCTCTTCTGAATCCGGCCTGAATTTCTGGCAGTTCCCTGGGGACATACTGCTGAAGCCACTTTTGAATGATCTTCAGCAGAATTTTACTTGCATGTGACATTAATGATATTGTTCGATAATTTCCACAGTCGGTTAGATCCCCTGTCTTGAAATAGGCATAAATATAGATGTCTTCCAGTCAGTTGGCCAGGTAGCTGTCTTCCAAATTTCCTGACATAGATGAGTGAGCACTTCCAGCACTGCATCCGTTTGTTGAAACATCTCAATTGATATTCTGTCAATTCCTGGAGCCTTGTGTTTTGCCAATGCCTTCAGTGCAGCTTAGACTTCTTCATTCAGTACCATCGGTTCCTAATCATATGCTACCTCTTGAAATGGTTGAACATTGACCAATTCTTTTTGGTATAATGACCCTGTGTATTCCTTCCATCTTCTTTTGATGCTGTCTACATCATTTAGTATTTTCCCCATAGAATCCTTCAGTATTGCAACTAAAGGCTTGAATTTTTTCTTCAGTTCTTTCAGCTTGAGGAATGCCGAGTGTGTTCTTCCCTTTTGGTTTTCTATCTCCAGCTCTTCGCACACGTCATTATAATATTTACTTTGTCTTCTCTAGCCACCCTTTGAAATCTGTTCAGTTCTTTTACTTCATCATTTCTTCCTTTTGCTTTGGCTACTTGACGTTCAAGAGCAAGTTTGAGAGTCTCTTCTGATATCCATTTTAGTTTTTTCTTTCTTTTCTGTCTTTTTAATGACCTCTTGATTTCTTTGTTTATGAAGTCCTTGATGTCCTTTCAGAACTTGTCTGGTCTTCCATCATTAGTGTTCAACACTTCAAATCTATTCTTGAGATGGTCTCTAAATTCAGGTGGGATATACTCAAGGTCATAGTTTGGCTCTCTTGGACTTTTTCTAGTTTTCTTCAGTTTCAGCCTGAACTTGCATATGAGCAGTTGATGGTCTGTTCTGCAGTCAGCCCCTGGCCTTGTTCTGACTGATGATATTGATCTTTTCCATCATCTTTTTCTACAGATATGTTCGATTTTACTTCTATGTATTCCATCTGGCGAGGATATGTGTATAGTCACTGTTTATGTTGGTGAAAAAAGGTATTTACAATGAAGAAGTCATTGGTCTTGCAAAATTCTGTCATGCAATTGCTGGCATCATTTCTGTCAGCAAGGCCATATTTTCCAACTACTGATCCTTCTTCTTTGTTTCCAACTTTCCCATTCCAATAACCAATAATTATCAATGCATCCTGATTGCATGTTCCATCAATTTCAGACTGAAGAAGTTGGCAAAAATCTTCAATTTCTTCATCTTTGGCCTTAGTGGTTGGTGCGTACATTTGAATAATAGTCATATTAACTGTTCTTTCTTGTAGGCGTATGGATATTAACCTGTCACTGACAGTGTTCTTCTTCAGGATAGATCTTGAAATGTTCTTTTTGACGATGAATGCAACCCCATTCCTCTTCAAGTTGTCATTCCTTGCATAGTAGACCAATGGACAATGCCACTCCATTTCAGCTCACTAATGCCTAGGATATCAATGTTTATGCATTCCATTTCATTTTTGATGATTTCCAATTTTCCTTATTCTTACTTCGTACATTCTACATTCCAATTATTAATGGATGTTTACAGCTATTTCTTCTCATTTTGAGCCCTGCCACATCAGCAAATGAAGGTCCCGAAATCTTGACTCCATTCACGTCATTACAGTTGACTCTACTTTGAGGAAACAGTTATTTCTCAGTTGTCTTTTGAGTGCCCTCCAACCTGGGAGGCTCATCTTCTGGCACTATATCAGACAATGTTCTGCTGCTATTCATAAGGTTTTCACTGGCTAATTCTTTTCAGAAGTAGACTGCCTGTTCCTTCTTCCTAGTCTGTCTTAGTCTGGAAGCTCAGCTGAAACCTGTCCGCCATGGGTGACCCTGCTGGTATCTGAATACCAGTGGCATAGCTTCCAGCATCACAGCAACATGCAAGACCCCACAGTATGGCATACTGACAAACACATGGGGGAATGAGGGTCTAGGCCATGTCAATTCCTTCCTTTTCTTAGCACTGAGTGTTCTTTGGTTCCTTAACTTACAGATGATCCTCAGACGGTGTCTTCCTCCTCCCATTTGTGCCCAAGTCTGTGTCTAATCTGCCTTTTTTACACTTCAGAAGTAATTAGGTTTATGACACACCCTACATTAGTATGACTTCATTAACAGAACAAAGAAAACTCTATTTCAAATGGGATTACATCCTCAGGAATAGGTGTTAAGATTCCAACACATATTTTGGAGGGTCACAATTCAATCCATAACAAATATTAGATATTTAACTGAATGGATACAGTGGACATTGCTTACTAATATTTTTGTGCATGTAAGTTAATTCTCCTGAGACAACTCAAAGCACTGATGAACTCTCTATCAGTGTGGAAGTGGGTACAAAAACACATAGAGCAGATGAAGGAGTGTAAGAATGTGAAAACGACTGACATCTACGTTATATACAATGCTAACTACAGTAAAATATAAGGAGGACCATACAGAGCCTTGGAAAGTTTCATAAGAACATAGATCAGCAATTTCTCCTACTAGTTCAGCAAAGGCTTGCACATTTGATCTGGGTGGTAAATGCTGAGCAGGATTTAGCTCCCTCATTTTTTTTTTTTTTTTTTTTTTAATGAGGGCTGGATTAAACTATTTCTAAAGCGTCTTCCAGAGCTTCCATTTTAAGTTTTCCATATATTTTATTAATTCATTCACAATATTGCTTTCTCTTTACTTTCTTAATCATTGCTTTCTCACTGGCAACATATTTCTAGAAATGAAATTGTACTTGGTGTTAGTGTGCACAAGAAACTCCGAGTACCTGTGGTCCTGACTCCATTTTGCCGGAAGACAGACACTAACTTAAGGCAATCTCATCCCTATAGTGTTTCCTTGAGCGCTTTATTATCACAGCATGTTTCTGAAGAGTATTAAATCTCTTTGTTTCAAGAAAATAACTGCTCTATCCCTCTCATAAAACTTTATTCATTCATAATTTTTTCTTCACTTAAAATTAACAGTGTCCTTAACTATAAAGCTGGATTCCCTGAGCAATGCAATTAGTTAATTGCTCAACTACTAGCAGAAAGGTTGGGAATTCAAACCTACCCAGAGACACCTCCAAAGAAACACCTCGCAATCTGCTTCAAAAGGTCACAACCTTGGAAACTCTATGGAGCACAGTTCTACTCTGCACAAATTGAGTCACCATAAGTGAAAATTGACTAGACAGCAACGGTTTTGGTTTGGGTTTTATAGCCATATAAGTTATGGAGCATCCTAGGACATTCTACTTGATTATGTTGGCCAAAACTTTCTCTTGCAAATTCCAGTACCATGTTGCTCAGCTTCTATTAGCCATTGATTTTGATGAGCTGTTTTGCAACCCAGTTATGAACTCTACCTTTGTCTTTGGTTTGTTCTGCTTATTTTCCACCAATGTGCTGTCCCTGCAAATTCTGGCCAGTTTGAGTGAGAATACCCGTTTCATCTCATTCAGGAGAAAGAGACCTACTGTGCTTAAAAACAAACATAGGACAATTTTATAGCTACTCTTATTTCAAAAGGTGTTTGAGGATTTATAATCAGCGTTCAAAAATATGGTACTAAAATATTTATATAAAACCTATCCTCTGCTTTTACAACGTATTCAGTTCCTGAAAGAGTATTTTCAGGTATGTTGTCATAAAGTGAATGTGGTATGTGTCCCTTCATCTGCCACCTACTATCTGTTCAGTGCGTTCTCTTGTTGTCACCTTTTCTTACCACTAGATGGTGGTAAAACTAATTAGGCATTAGTGTACACCAGGGTAGCAAACCGTACATTGAGCACAGAGAAGTTTAGGGGCTTACTGGACATAACATAATAAATGTATTAGTAATATATGAAAAAGGGGAAAAACAGAAGCTGCTTGAACTCAAAATGATGAGTTGTCAACTGAATTATTCTGCCAAACTGTTGATTCATTTTTAAATAAATATTCTAATTTTTCCAACTTAAAAGCCATTTGAGCTTCCAAACTTAGTACATTTTTCTTTCCTCTTTCATTTGTATGAATGTATCATCATATTTGAAAAACATTCTTTAGAAGTGAGGCTTTGTGTGTTATGTTATTTAGCTGCTTCGTATGTATATATCTTATACCCTCAACTTAAAGATTCCAGAGACTTTTTTTTTTAATTTTACTCTCCTTTGTGTCCTCCTAGAAACTATTACTAAAAGATAAACATAACTAATGCTCTATAAATGCTTGTTGAAAGATATGATGCATTGCTTCCTGTTCATAGTGTCAGCCTGTTGTGTAATCTGTTTCTAATAGGCCATCTGAATGTAGAATTTTTTTTGACTATTGTGCCCAGGGAATCTAAGGCAAGTCCCTCTAAGAAAATTAGTAACGCCAAATATTGGAAGTGAAGACTTCATTATCTCTCCCACTTAGACTCTTGAGGCACAAAACATATAATCTCTTGAGTCTTTCTCTTGAGGAAGAAGTATACCAGGTGGGCCTCACTTTTACTCTTGTTTAACTTTTTGGCCTCATGGTCTGGTGTTCTGTTTTGCAGCTTTGTCATTTTCAATAGTGGGTTTTACTCTTCTGTGGTGGGTGTCCTTGGCTGAGAGTAATAATTATTAACTCTCCCACACATCCCTTCATTATATCTTCAGCTATATCTCTAGCATAAGTTGTTAAAGAAAGTAGGAGGCAAGTGGGTGAGTTCATAATGAATGCCATCTCTTACCTCATAACTTCCAGAATAATATGCGAAGAAAAGGACAGCTCTTCTTTTGAGCATCACATATTTAACAAAATAGAAACCTGTCCTGTGGTAAGCTTCACACAGGAAACATAAGAAAAATGTCTCTCGTGCATTTTCTTTTTTTGGTCAATTCTTCCTCTGTTACAATTCTGTAAAACAGCCATTAAAACAATGAAATATAAACATATGTTTCCTTCACTGGACTGTGAAATCCTAATGGCAAGAATGTTAAAATTTTCATCCCTAGCATATAGAGCAACAGTCAGCAAACTAAGTCCTGAGGGCAAAATTCAGATTGCTGCCTGTTGATAAATAAAGTTTCATTGGAACACAGCCACACCCATTCACTTATGAATTGTCTATGCTGTTTTTTTATGCTACAATGGCATAAAAATAGTTGTGACAGAGACTGTGTGGTCTAAAAATCTACAAAACTTAAAATATATACTCTGGCCCTTTTTACATAAAAATTTTCCAACAGAGATACGGTGTTTTAAAAAAAGTTTTTGAAAGGAGTGAATTAATGGAAACCGTTACCTGTATTGATGCAAATCTTGACTCTGAATAAAACTTCTGTTTTTCAAAATTGCATTCTTGCTTAAAGTAAGAGTTAAGTGGTAATTAATTATTTATCTACTGAGAACACCAAGTGAAATGTTTTACGTGATTTAGTCAGCTTACTAAAATAACTGGCTAGAGTAGCTTTTGCTCTTTTGTTAGTTGTTTTGAAAACTGGTATCTCTGAGCATTTGAAGTATTCTACAAGATTTTCGATCCATTTTTGTATCATATGGACTAAGTATCCCTAAAATGTGTATGATGATCAAGGTTGTGTGTCAACTTGGCTAGGCCTTGATTCTCAGTTGTTTGGCAGTTATAATGTAGTTTGGCAGCTATGTAATGAAGTAATCACTTCTGTGATGAGATCTGACATAACGTAATCACCTCCATGATGAAATCTGTTATGAGCAGCCAGCAGATGAAAGAGAGTTTCCTTGGGAGTGTGGCCTGCATCCAATATATATGGACTTTCTGGCAGAGCTTGCTGGCTTTTTCTCTGCTTTCGATCCTGCATTTGGCTCATCATCACCTGACCTCTGATTCTTGAGACTTGAGCCAGCAACTTGCCATCTGACCTGCCAATCTTGGGTTCGTCAGCCCCTGCAGCTACATAGTCAGGAGAAGCCTCCAGCCTGACATCTGACCCATAGGCTTAGAACTTTCCAGCCTCTACAACTGTGTGAACCATTTCCTTGATATAAACCTTTCTCTCTCCCTCTCTCTCTATATATATACACACACACATATATATGTATACATATATGTGTGTATATGTGTATATACATATATATGTACATGCTTCACTGGTTTTGCTTCTCTAGAGAATCCAGACTAAGACATTGAGTTACTTAAGCTATTAACTCAATAATAATAATTTCTTGGCATAGAAGTCTCATAATCAAGTGAGATGAACAGAGTTTTCCTTTTAGCTATAAAAGTTTGTAATGCTTTTAAAATTTAAAACATAGGTTCTAAATATTTGGGGATGTGGTAGAATATGCAACATTTCACGAAATAGATTGATCATTGAAACATTCTTCTATGAGATAGCTTATGAAATGACTGTTCCTGAGGAAGTGCTGATAGCATTATTGTGTCTCTTGTGCCTAGCATAATGCCTGACACATAGTGGTTGTCAATGGATATTTGCAGAATAAATTAGCGCTTGAGTTTGGCTCACCTAAAGAGATCCGGGTTGGCTGAAGCCTGAATGAATTCAGATATAATGGGTCTACTTACTGAAAAGGAAGCCAGCACTCATATGAAGAGAGCCACAAGACTTAAACTGAAACTATTATAGGACTGTTCTATTTTAATAGAATAGGTTAATTAAATGGTTAATTCTAAAATTAAAATAGATATATACATATGAGACCAATTATTTGCTTTTTTGTGAGTTTCCTTATCTGGCCAATATGTCACAATAATTCTATGTTCTTTGGCATCCAGTAGTTGCTGGTGGCAGTTTTCTTTGTCAGAACTGTTATCAAACTGTGCTATTAAAAGAGATTTATTTGGTGAGGTCTGGGTGGATCTGTATCAAATAAGCAGGCAGTCCAAGCTATTGTCTAACACACAGGAATTTGGAGAGACTTTTCTTTATCCTCATAGCTTAAGCCGTGGTTTATCATGTTTTGAATAGAGTCTGGACTGAAGAAGTCTTCCCAAATGTTTCTCATACAATTATATCTTCAAGCCAACATTTTGTTTTAAAAAGAATATTCATATCAGATTGCATTTGGCTTCCTATATTCATTTTAATATAGGCTTTTTGTTGCCTTAAACAATTTTCCCTGTTCTTATTCTAAATACCAAATTTGTGTTATTCCATTTACAAATGAGGAAGCTATATTCTGAAGGATGTTTCAGTGTTATTTTAGCACTAACAGTGCAAAGTACAGTGGTATTCAAGAACCTAAATATTGACCTGCCTCTTAATTCAAATTTGTTTTGAGAATTCAATTTTATGTTTTTTATTTTAAATAGTATTTTAATCTTTATGACAATATAAAGATTATGATAATTTCCCCTTGCTCGCTGTGAAAACAGTGTGTAGGTGGCCTCTGATCTCCTCTAAATTCAAGAGGAGGAAGGAGAATCAAGATCAACAGCCCAAGGCTGATTCCTGTGAGGCGGAGGTCAGATAAGTTTCCTCTCTCTGCCATCTTTACCAATTCTGACACCAATCGTCCCTTCCATGGCACTCTCTACCTCTCTACTGAGTTCGAAAATTCATTGCAACAACCACACAGAACTCACAGATCATACTCACGATTATGGGGTTTATTAGGGAAGTAACAGGTTATAATTCAGGTTCAAGGGTGCTCAGGATACAGTTCTTCCATCAAGACAGCTTCTTCTCAGCCATGCCTAGAGGAATGGCTCTCTCTGGACCCTCAGCCATTGCTCTGCTTGGGCAAGCATTAAGAAGCTCTTCCAGCTCCGCTCATAAGTATCACAAGGCACCCCACTCCGCCAGTAAGCCTCAGCCCAAAGGCATTCAGCTCTAACTCTGTGGCTGAGCAAACCTAGCTCCACCATGTGGCCAGAGGCACCCCCCTCCTCCAGCAAGCCTCCTGCCCAAAGACACTCAGCTTTCTTGCTCCATGGGCCAGGAAGCCCATTTTGCTGTCTCAAGCCAGTCTCCTGGTTCCTACTGTCTCGTGCAGCTGTCTCTCTGCCACTGTTTCTGGCAGTCATCAGTTTTACCTCTCTCTCTCTCCATCTCCTGGTTCCAGGAGCTTCTTAGATCAAGGATCCCAGTTCCCATTCCTGGCTGTTCTTGGTGGTGGTGAAATGCTCCCCTCCTGCCTCTGGGATGGCTCATTTTAAGCCTAGTGGGTTGGCAAAACTGAACAATCACTTCATTAGGGTCACATAGACTTTATTTGTATGGTCCCACCCCCACACAGGTGTCATGAACTTTATTTGCATTGTTAGCAAGCTATCCAATCCCCTTGGTGGGCCATAATTACCTTATTTGTATAGTCCCAACCAACCACTTTTGGGGGGGGGGGTTATAAGACCATCACAAGAAAGGTCATATAAAAAACAATCCATCATACCACATCACTGTGTTCAACAATCATGAAATTATTTAGCCTTTTATTTCTAGTTGGAATTGTTAAACATGTTGTGGAAATTCTTAGCTCTACCTTGAAAAATTTTACAACTACACCAGAACTGATAAAAATAATCAAATTTTTGATATTTTATAATTGCTGTTGGAATTTAAAATTCCATAGATGTAATTTTAATTTTTACAATTCGTATCATACTAATGGAGCCCTGGTGGCACAGTGGTTAAAAGCTGGGGTGCTAACCAAAAGGTCAGCAGTTCAAATCCACCAGCTACTCCTTGGAAACCTGCTGGGGCAATTCTGCTCTGTCCTATATGGTCATTATGAGTTAGAATTGACTCAAAGGCAGTCGGTTTTTTTTTTTCCTTATCATACTAATACAGAATATTAAAACAAAAAAATAAATAAATAAAAATGAAAAAAAACATTGCCCTTGAGATAGTTCCAACTCATAGTGACCCTGTAAGATAGAGTAAAACTGCCCCATAGGGTTTCTGGGTTTCCAAGGAATAGCTGATGGATTTGAACTGCTGACCTTTTGGTTAGCAGTCAAGTTCTTAACCACTGTGCCACCAGTTGTTTTACGATCAGGGAAAAAATTCTGGTTATATATATGGAGAAAAAATTCTTAGCGTTCTGAAACACATTATGTGTAGCATACAAAAGAAAAAAAATCCTATAAAAATTTTTAAAAATCTTATAATCAACATGTAGTAAAAGTGATTTGTAAGTCACTTTTTTAGAACATTTGACCTATTTTCTCAAGCTTACAATGCTATGAGTGATTATTTTAGATTGAACTAATTCCACAAGGCCTATATAATCTATAATAAATAACAAATCACCACACAGAACCTGGCTGAGGATAAGGACAGAGAAGTAGAGATAAGGCCATTAGTGGAGGGCTTTGTGTGCTGTGATATAATTGGACAAAAATGCCATAGAAAATAGGAATTATGGAAGATTATCAGGAGAGTTAAACTAGTTAGACTTATGTTTTAAAAAATATCTGTATGAAGAGAGTCTCATGGAGTTAAGACTGGGGTTAAGGAAGAGAAATTAAGAATCTATTTCAAAATTCCAGGAGTTTCACGAGAGCCTGACTTATGGCATGGTAATGGGGATAGTATGAAAAGATAAAGTTTAAGAAGATTATCAGCATTCAAGATAGAGACAATGCTGAGGGAATTTCCAAATGGTTAGGGATAAAGTGATACAGGAGGAAGAGTAGTATCAAATCAAGAAGGTAGTAGAAGTGTGTAAGAAGAGAGAGTAATAGTAGAAAATGGACTGTAGGCAGTCAAGACTAAATAATACAAATGGAGAGGAAACACCGAAGCAGTGCGTCACTATAAGGAAGAATAAAGAAGGAGGCTGTAGGTAAAAAAAACTGAATTACGAAGTTCGCCTATCAAGTTGCATCAAAGAATCACACCAAACTGTGCCTTACAAAAATGGAAAGTTAACTGCAAATTTTGATGTACAAGTTTCCATCACTAGGTAAGTCAGGAATTTGAGATTCAAGGAGGACCTGTAAAAAAGCTGTATCATTAAGGAGAATTTTAAGTGATTCAGATATTTGTTGATTTATTATTCAATATTTCACAGAAGTATAATTATGGAAATAATTCTAGTTCTATATGTAGAAGATCTAGATTTTAATTCTTGCTATATGACCCTAGTTAGTTATTTACGTGTCTGGTTTTCAGTCCCCTTATCTATGAAATTGACAATTTGCGCAAGATGACTATTAGAGTCTCTTAGAAATATGATTTCATAAATAGTTCATGACCTATTTCAGAACCATGGCATTGTTAATAAGATGCCTCATAGTGGGCCATGGATTGTCTCACATTTAGGTGAAATGATATATATATATATATATATATATATTTATTGACGTGTGTATATATATATATATGCTGATACATATTGTTGATAATACTTTGAGCTGAAGATTACCACTTATGTTCCTATCTTCATTTCTTTGAGCTGAAGATTACCACTTATGTTCCTATTCTCATTTCTTATTACGAGAAGTATAAAAATGGAAAATTTAAGCTGCTTTCTGTTGATACTTTCCATTTTGAATCTGTTCAGTTAATTTTCATTTCTTTAGTGTTCATGTTTTCGAGGTATTTGGGAAAGCAAAGATGACATACTCAGTGACTCACACACTGAATCTCTTATCTGACAGCCACAGATCCATCTGAAACTATGAGTGCCATATACCTTCTGATACACAAAATTAACTGAACTATAAAAGGGACACACTTCTGAATAATACTCATGGATGAATTGATTGTGTAATTTCATAGGCAGCTGTTCACACACTGGCCCAGTTAATTTATATTCTCAAATATCAGGCTAACTGAGATTCAGTCTACACTATCTCAGCATGTCTAGGTATGTTTTTTATAGAGCATGATCTGGTTTTGGTGCCCAGTAACACTATAAAACCTAACAGTAATGATTACAATAGCAAAATGGGTAAGTTTATCTCTCGTGGGTAATAATAATTTATCTTTTTATACTATTTCAAATTTTTCTTCTGGGTTTTCCTAAATTAGTTTCACATTACTAGAACATATCCTCCTTATTTTGCTTAGCAGTCACTTTAGTAATCTTTATAGCACTGTACTATTAACAATTATTCAAAAGGCAGCCATTTACTACTAAGAGTTTTTGACAATAAAATCAAAATATATTATAAGAGTCCCTCCTAAAAACACTGTTTTACAGAAGTTACAATACAAATCATAGAATTAAAATAATAAAATTAAGCAGGGCCAAAGAAGGTCATTTCAGTTTGATATAAGAATACATATGTGTGACTATGCAAAGGAGCCCTGGTGGGACAGTGGTTAAGTGTTGTGCTGCTAACCTAAGGGTTGGCTGTTTCAACCCACCAGCCGCTCAACTGGAGACTGGAGAAAGACGTGGTAGTTTGCTTTTGTAAAGATTTACAACCTTGAAAACCCCATGAGGCAGTTCTACTCTGTCCTTTAGGGTCACTATGTGTTGGAATCAACTAGATGGCAACAGGTTTAGTGCAAATAAGTATATTCCAAATGAAGATATCAATTATGAATATTTATGTGATGGATGTAAAATGAGATGTATTAGAATTAAAGGAAATTTTTTTTTTTTTTAAAAAAGCAGCCTCTGTTACATTTTGAAAAATTAAGTAGGAAAGAAATAAATCTGGATAGGGATGACCTGAATAATATAATTAACAGAAAGGGTGTGTGTGCGTGTGTGTGTGTGTGTGTGTGTGTGTGTGTGTAATGACAGAGGCCTCATTTTCTGGATAAGATCAATTCTCTCCCTGCCTCCAAGTTTCCTTAGCAGAGAAGATGATGGGTCTAAAAGGCAGGTATTATCTCCAGAATTCCTCATGCTCTGAGAGTCAAAAGAGCATCTCAGAGGCTCCTGTTCCTTGTATAAGACCAATCCTCCAATGTCCTCCAAACTTCTGATGTAAAAGTCATGGTGGTAGGAGCAAAACTCTGGAGCAAAACTTTGTGTGCTGCAGATAAGAAGTAACATTTATAAGAGGGAAGCTACAGCTCCAGAGGTCTTTATAGTCATGTCAAGACTTAGAAGTCTTTCTCCTCCAGACTCATAGCCTCTCACTATGTTCTGCCTTAGAATCCATCAGGACTAATCCAATCATGCCATTTATCCCTGTGTTTCACTAAGTGTTAAAAGCAAAGATGTTAAAAGAAAAGGTGCGCCTGAATCAAACCGTGGTATTTTCAATCAACTCATATACATGTGAAAGCTGGACTATAAATAAGAAAGACCAAGGAAGAATTGATGTCTTTGAATTATGGTTTTGGCAAAGAATATTGAATATACCATAGACTGTCAGAGGAACCAACATATTTGTCTTGGAAGAAGTACAACAACATTGCTTAGAAGCTAGGATGGTGAGACCTCATCTCACGTACTTTGGATGTGTTATCAGGAGGGACCAGTCCCAGGAGAAGGACATCATGCTTGGTAAAGTAGAGGGTCATTGAAAAAGAGGAAGACCCTCAACCAGATGGATTGACACAGTGGCTGCAGCAATGGGCTCAAACACAGCAACAATTGTGAGGATAGCACCGGACCAGGCAGTCTTTTGTTCTATTGTACATAGGGTAGTTATGAATTGAAACTGACTTCACAGCACCTAAGAATAACAGCAACATTTCATGAACACCTGGACTCTGGAGGTTATTCTTCATGACCTTAACACTTCTGTTGACTACTTTTCTTAATCTGAGCTTATCTTATAACCATCCCTGACTCACAGAACTTTCCATGTGTCTTCTGGGTCTCAAGTTCTGTCATCTGCAAAATCCCCTATAGCTGCAAACTCTTTTCTGAAAATTCATTTTATTGTTTACTCTCACCCTAGTTGAGCACTCTCTTGTTGACACGATTCCCTGCAGTCTCTCCAGGTAACATGCTCACATGCTAGCATTCCCTTGGGAGGAAGGGTTGTTTTCTCTTTCACATGCCTGATGTTGTTGACTCCAGACTGTTGTTGCTCCTAAAGTTCTCCAGCCTTAAATCAAATGACTTCTATCTATTGCACCTACTAGTGCTCCTTATTGCACCCATCTTCAGACTTCTGGGCTATTTTACTTTATTTCTTAATGATTATAGCTCTTGGCGCAATATCATTCTTTACACTATTGCTTCTGTCATAAGCATGAAGGTTTGAATAGCCACACAGACAAGTCTTACAAATCTCTGGTTTCTTAGTTGCTTGACCTCCTCTTCAACAAAGATCTTTTCCTTTAGGCTTTCTGAAACACAGAATTCTGTGTAATATTCAATATTGTCATTTTGAATAACTGCAAACTCCCTATAATCCAAATCTGAAATTTATCACACAAACTTTGGTTCCAAATTCTGACATTTCTTTGAGCTAAAAAGGGCATACAGTTTATTGATTCCTTTTTACTTACCCTCACTAACTTTTAGCTTAGATTCTCTGTTAATATATTTTTATTTTATATGTGTGTTGCAGGTGACCTCCATGTTGCTCATCAAATAGTCAATTATCAATATTCATTTTATTTGACCTTTACACAACTTTTGAGAATTCATTCTTTCCTCATACTTAATATTCATTCTTTACTTGCCACCTACGATACCACTCTTTCTTGGTTTTCCTTTTACCTCTCAGATTATTTCTCTTCATCCTCTTTGTGAGCACCTCCTCATCTCCTAACATTATAAGCTTTGAAGGAAACCAAGGCTCAGTCATAACTCCTATGTCTTTCTCTATAAATATTTATATATACTTCATAGTAATTTCATCTTGTCTCATGGCTTAACAATCATATATATTCTGTTCATTCACACTTGTGTATCTCTACCCTAAGGCCTCGCTCTGAACTCTAAACTCTTATGTCTAACATTTCCACTGGGAGGTTTAATAGGCATTTTAAAAGTCACATGTTTAAAACTGAATTCCTCATATATTTTCTCACCTTCAATCTTTTTCTCATGTAATCCTACAGATCTAGGAAAAGAGTAATTGCAAACACCTTGATACCTGAGGATTCTGAGCATGTCTGAGGAAGAGTAAAGGAGACTGTGTGTCTGGAACTGAGCTATCAAATTGGAGGATAGTAGAAGATGAAACCAGAGGGGTAATGGAGATAGACTGCCATGAGTCTAGTTTACCATTGCAAGGATATTGGCTTTTAATCTGAGTGAGATTAGTCATTGGAGGGCATCCAACAGAGTAGTAACAAGATCTAGTTTATGTTTTAGAGGAACCACTGGATGTTATGCTAAATATAGTTTGCAAGGGTCAAATACAGAAGCTGAGAAATTAGTTAATTGATTTTTACAATATCCCAGGTGACAAATGATGGTATTTGTCCAGGGTGTTACGAAGGATGTAAAAACTCTAAATCTGTATATATATATTGAAGGTAGAGATGATAAGATTTATAGTTTTTTTTTTTAAACTATTTCACTTTTTTTTTTACTGAAATCTTCCCATGTAAAAATGTTATTAAGCAGAGTGATTTTTGAGAAATCCAAAATAATAACTACCCAAGAGCAAAAAGTAAAGATGTGTAATTGAACCATCCAATGGAATCAAGAAAATTGTTAGCAAAGCATTTCTTGAAGCTATGTGAATTACACAGTTCACAATATGATAGACTGAACACAGCAAGAGACCACTTTTGTTCTGCAAAACAGGCTGCTGAGGTGCTCAACACAAGCAAGAGGGCTATTTTATCAGTGACATTATCTTACAAAAATCATCAGCTTGCTCCAACAGGAACCGAAACCCCTTTTTAAACCTTCCTGGGGAATGCAAACTTTAGCCAGCTGAGAGGCTGACATTCAATCCAGCAACATAAAATAGATGAAGGATAGATGAGTCAGACCAATGCCTTCAGCAGATTCCGTCTAAGTAGTCACTTATAATTAGTATTTTTGCAACTGCCTTCCACATTTTGTTTCTGACAGAGAGTGGTTTCAATGTCTTTCATTAAAAAAAAGACTTTTTCTTTGTCATAGTGGTAAAATGTGTGTGTGCAAAAATCCTGTCACTCAAAAAATCTGGATCTGACAGTCAGAGAAACTTCAGGTATTTTCAGGATATTAATGAATAGTCATCCATATCCATGTCTAGCACCTGAAATCAGTACTATGCATTGAGAAACAACAATGATGAATCTGTGAAGCATCTCATAATGTGGATGAAACTGGGGGACATTATGCTGAGTGAAATAAGTCAATCACAAAAGGACAAATATTGTATGAGACCTCTATTGTAAAAACCCATGAAAAAGTTTACACACAGAAAGTAAAAATCTTTGTTGGTTACCAGGGATGATCTTTGTTGGTTACCAGGGATGGGAGGTGTGTGTGTGTGGGGGGGATACTAAATAAGCAATAGATAAGTGGTATCTTGGGTGAAGGGTGAAACAGCACATAATACTGGGGAAACCAGCACAACTTGTACAAGGACAGGTCATGGAAGCTTCCTAGACACATCCAAACTCCATGAGGGACTGAATTGCTGGGTTGGGGGCTGTGGGGATCATGGTCTCGGGGAACATCTAGCTCAATTGGCATAAAATAGTTTATAAAGACAATGTTCTATATTCTACCTTGGTGAGTAGTGTCTGGGGTCTTAAAAGCCTGTGAGCAGCCATCTAAGATACTGCATTGGTCTCATCCCTTCGGGAGCAAGGGAGAATAAAGAGAACAAGATACAAGGAAAAGAGTAGTCCAAAGGACTAATGGACCACAGCTGCCCCCACCAGACTGAGTCCAGTACAGCTAGATGGTGCCCGGCTACCACCACTGACTGCTCTGACCAGAGTCACAACAAGGGGTTCTGGACAGACCTGGAGAAAGATGTAGAACCAAATTCTAACCCACAAAAAAAAGACCAGATTTACTGGCCTAAAGGAGACTGAAGAAACCCTGAGAGTATGGCCACCAGACACCCTTTTAGCTCAGTGGTGAAGTCACTTCTGAGGTTCATCATTCAGAAGGGGAGTGGACAGCCCCATAAAACCAAATGGGACTAATGAGGCACAGCAGTCTAGGGACAAGGGCTAGAAGGCAGAAGGAGACAGGAAAGCTGGTGATACGGAACCCAAGGTTGAGTAAGGATAGTGTAGATGTGTTGTGAGGTTGTTAACCATTCTCATGGGCAACATGTGTACTAACTGTTTAATGAGAAACTATTTTGTTCTGTAAACCTTCATCAAAAGTGAGAATAGCAGCACAATCGGAAGAGCATAATCAATGTCACTGAACTGTGAATGTTGAAATTTTTGAAAGGGTATATCTTTGGCTATGTATATTTTCACTCAAAAAAAAAAAAAAAGGGTCAAGAAGGGAGAGGGTTGACATGTTGTGGGGTTGTTAACCAATGTCATAAAACAATATGTGTACTCCTGTTTAATGAGAAACTATTTGTTCTGTAAACCTTCACCTGAAGTACAATTAAAAAAAAAAAAATCGCAGATCAGCAAGAGCTGAATGACCAACTTGTTCTTAATATTGGCTCTTTTGGAAACATCAATGATTCTTCAAATTTTTGAATGGTTAAATTACTTTGTACATGTTATTTCCACTTGAAAATTAAAAATAAACATGGTATTTACTGGTTATTATGTTTCCATAATCCAATAGATTTTACTATATTGGAGTGTGATTAATTTATTAAATCAGCTCCTGTTTTGATATACGTCCAAAAGCATATTCACAGTCTAGAGCAATATTCATGTTGTTGTCATTGTGGTCAGTGTTTAATGATGTATTATTTTAAAAATGTGAAAAAAAAAAAATTTTGATCTTCTTTTTAACCAGAACAGATACACAAGTAACAATAAGCATAACCAAACCAAACCAAAGTCATTGTCACTGAGTCAATTGTAATTCATAGCAATCATATACTAATAGCTAATATTTTGGGTGCATTTAATTGTGTCTAGCAATGTTATAAGTTTTTCATAAGGAGTATTTTTTTAGTATTTGTCCTAACTCATAAGTTGTATTCTGTTATTATTCCTATTTTATGAAATAAGTGTAGCCTATAGAAGTAGAACTAGCATTTGAAAACTACTGACACCAACACAGACACATAGACAAATATGATGATCACATATAGAAACATATGCATACGCACAACACATACAGTTTTGCAGTTAAGCTGTGGTACAGAGTCAGACTAGCTAGCAATTGCACATGTTCCTCTTAATAAGACCAAAATAAGTTAATTTGAATTATTCATTGGTGAGGCGGGTTAGCTGAACTAATAGTCCCAAACTTCTAAATTTTTTTCACTTAAGGGACATCTTTTTGAAGTTTATTCACATGAAATATTTCCATCACCATCCTTTATCACCCCCTGGGCTATACTAATCTTCCTTAAAAAAATCAGCATATCAGTGTATTTGTGGGGAATGTTATTTCATTGTTCCCTATAGCATATCAGTGGCAATCATAACTTTCAAAAGTAATTTTACAAAATATATAGGGAGAATGAAGAGGAATGAGTAATGTACAAGAGGCATTAAAACCACACAGGGTTAGAAGGAACAGATTTGTGCTCCTGTAACATTTAAGTAGCTTACTAGGGCCAAAATCTCTGTTTTATTCCTCAGGAATGTGACACTCTAGGCTCAAATGACTGGAGCCACTTTGCAGGAAATTCACCTGGCTTCAGGCCCTTCTGCCTTCCCACTTTTCTAGATAGAGTAAGAACTGTCATTTCTGTAGGGAGCTGGTCAATTGCCCAACTTGTTCTCTACACAAAAAAGAAAATATTCCAAACCTGCTGCTGACCTAGGATGCTCCCACTCAGTTCCAGTTGCCTTGGAATTGACAAGCTTATAGCATTCATAAAGGGAGACACACATATGCAGTAATAAGAGGATTATGCTCCTACCGTTTTTTCAGCTGGGTTGAGGGAGGGGCTATAACTAGGCAGTTGACTCTGAATCTCTATCTCAGCTTCCCAGCTACAGGATTGCAAAATTTCCCAGTTCAGCTAGGAATAACTAAGTCCTGGGAAATTGATATAACTGAATTAATTTCATGAGAGATTAATTTATAAGCCTTAATGACAATTGCATAATTTTAGCTGAATAAAATAACTGCTATGTGTTCAAATTAACCATGCTGCCACACTATTCTTACCAGCAGCACATTCAAAAATCATCATAAAAAGTGACAACTTTTTACCATATCCTTGGGATTTTCAGGATATACACAGTTTGAAGCCCGTGACCTTCGGGCAGTGACAAAATCAATATTCTCTCAGTATTTCTAGTAGCTCCTTATACATTGCTAACAGTTATAATACACCAACAGATTTACACTATTATCTAAGCATAGATCATATTTTCTCTTTAGAGGACAAGAAACATTATGAGGCCTCTAGTATTTTAGGGGAAAAAGATTCTGTTTTTTTCTTTTTTTTTTTCAATTAGCAGCATCATAGAAAGGAAATATGATGATTCTACTATTACAAATCTAAAACCCATGCTGCTGGTTGGCATGAAAGAATAGGGAAATTTGTTAATTATCTAACTAATTATCTCAGTGTATGACAGCCAAACCATATAATCCCAGTCCCCAATGAGCATTCTGAACCGAATTGTGTAGATAACTACCATGCAGATTCAACAAAAATTGTGAGGATATAAACAGTTCTGTATTTGTTTCATTAATTCATCAATGCATACTCTTCCACATTATCCATCCTGGGTTTTTAGAATAATGATCTCAATAAAAAATTATATGTGTTTATTGACTGTCTAACATGAGCCAGGCAGTGTGATAAGTGCTTTTTATGTAGTCTCATTTGATTTTACAACAAGCCTATGAGGTAGACACTAGTATACCTGGCACAAAATGGAGCCTGCAGTCTCCAAATATCTCTTTAACTTTATCTGTGTAAACAGCTTAGCACATATATTACTCAAATACAATTTTCTGTGTGTAATATGTGGGTTCTTTTTGACTCCCAGTGTGTCTCTCTTCTCTCAAAAGCAAATGAATTTCCTTTTAGTCATCTTTTTGGCATTTTTCTGATTTTCATATCCTTTCCTTTATGCTCATTGCTATCTTGAGTACAATGACTGTCCCTCATGTTGAATGATGCTAAGATTTCATGAATTTATGTGTGGTATTCAGAATGTTACAAAAAAGTTTATTCCTTTATATTTTATAAAAATTGCTATTTCTGATAACATTTAAGAAATAGAACAAGTTACTCACAATAATGGTTGTTGTGATTAATTCTGCACACCTGGATAGATAAAGGCATGGGGCATATAAAAGTATGGCATACAAAGGGTTACTTATTAAGTTGTATCAAGTGTTGGCTAAGAATGATTCACAGAGGAAAAGAGTTTTCCTACAAGTTAAAAGACACCGGGGCACAGAGAATCTCAATTTATTAAAATTAATGAGTAACAGATGGCTCTTAAATGCCCAAAGAAGATGTTAACAGGACACATTTTAAAATGATGTAGAGGAAGTTACTTGCTTACTTCAGCCTATTGGAAAGTGGTTATCTTTAAGGTGTTCGTTAGCTTAACGTAAGGTCAAAAAATACTGGAAAATAAATAGACTTTTATGTAAGACAGCCCTTGGTTCAAATTTGGACTTTCATGATTATTGGTTTTGTGACCTTGGGCAAAGTATTTAATCATTCTAATTACAAAATTGAGACAATAATGCATCTATAGTCTGTAATGTCCTTCATTTGTTCCAGGGCAACTGGGTTTTCTGCTAATGTCTTTACACAAAACTTTTTTTTTTTCTTCTTCTTCCTTAGGTAGTGCATTGCTTGAAGTCTCTAGCAAAGTCCCTCCTAAATGTAAATTGTTTTTAACTGTATGTAACAGAAGCAGGGTGTTTTGAATTTTTTCTCTCTTTCTCTCCTCTGTATGTCATCTCCCTTTTCACCTTGGTTGGGATAGCAAAGGAAAAGGGTGAAGCTGGAGAAGATCTGATAGTAGGTCTGTTCATCCAGGACCTCACACCCTATTGATTCTTAAAATTTACTTCTGTTTAGTGTCTCCATTGTTCAAGTGAACAGAGAAAATCTTCGATACAAATACTGATCTTAATTGAAATCTGTGAATCCTTACGATTAGCTAAGTCTGTAGATAAGAGAACCTATCAAAGGATGAAGGACATGAAAATTGGTACACTTCGAGTTGTCTAAGCTCTCAAAATACCTATAGGGAGGATAACTATCATGGGTTTCAAAGTCAAATGAGTAGAATAACTGTTAGGGAAATGGGTTAGAATATCTTCAGAATATGTTTAAGAATTGACCACTCCTTCATTACTGAGTATGTGTAATTTTGAAGCTAGTGGCTGTATTGTCAGATTTTCCCAACTCTTTTTGTTGTGGCCTTTCAGTTTAATTTGTCCACTGCAACTTGGTAACTCTTCATTGGAAGAGTTCATTGTGCAAAAACCCATACCTAACTAATGCATTTGTGTAACCTAGACCTTGATGACATGCTCAAGTGTACAAATTCAAGTTCCTCTCAGTTAAAGCCCAATCAATACATGTTCAATTATATATTAGCTAGACCATACTTATGTACTCAACAGTTACTTTAATACAAGGGACTATACAATATCCCAATATTGACACAATAGTCTCATACTATACTGTGACTGGACAGAATCTTTTGGGTTATATGGCTTGAGTTGAGAAGAGACAGAGAGAATTAAAGTCTTTTCCATTCCAGGAAATGTGTTCCAAGAGCATTGAGGGATCAAGAATTTGTTGTGGAATGTAAGAATGGAAGCTTTGACGATAGAAAAAGATAGGGGGAAATTGTTTCAAACACAGGAGTATGAACTGTATACAGTAATGCAAATATGGTATGGTGGATTTTTACCACTTATAAGTAGGGGTGGCTCATAGATGAATAAGGGGATGAAAATGTTGACATTTCTGGTTTATAATTTATAATGTGGCCATTTAAAATCTTGAAAGAAATGCTGTTACAAAACATATCTTATATTTTGTGTTGTTTGGAAAAAATTTCTCTCAATCAAAAAGGTCCTGTAGAAGACATCATGAAAATATTTCCATCTCAGTGGGAAAATTACAGCATTGCTGGTAATGCTATGGAGCACAAATCTTGTCTAATTGGCAATGGAAACAAACTATTTACAGTAAAACAAGGAAACAGGTGAAATAACCAAATTTTTTAATACAACGATATCACTATCTTAGCTTTTTGTTTTGTTGTTGTTTACGCATGGACCCAAATATGTTTCAGGATAAAACCATGCAAAGGCGCAAAGGTTGAGTTCATGGATTTATTTTCACAATAAAATCAAAATCTCATAAATTATTAAAAGTATAAATGAATATTTATTTTATCGTATCTCTAAGTATATGTATCTATGTGTGTATATATATATATATATATATATATATATATATATATAAACAAGGAAGAAGGATTGGTAGTTAGAAAACATGGCCTTGGTGATAGAAACTGTGCCAGAGGTTGCACGATAGAATTTTGAAAGACCAATGACTTCTTTATTGCAAATACTTTTTTTCAACAACATAAACAGTGACTATACATGTGAACCTCAGCAGATGGAATACACAAGAATCATATCGACTACATTTGTGGAAAGAGACAATGGAAAAGCCCAGTATCCTCAGTCAGAACAAGGCTGGTGCCCATTGCAGAAAAGACCATCAATTATTCATATGCAAGTTCAAGTTGAAACTGAAGAAAATTAGAACAACTCCACGAGAGTCAAATTACGAACTTGAGTATATTCCACCTGAATTTAGAGACCATCTCAAGAACAGATTTCACACTTTGAACACTAATGATCGAAGACCAGATGAGTTGTGGAATGACATCAAGGACATCATACGTAAAGAAAGCAAGAATTCATTAAAAAGACAGGAGAGAAAGAAAAGACCAAAAAGAATGTCAGAAGAGACTCTGAAGCTTGCTCTTAAAAATAAAGTAACTAATGCAAAAGGAAGAAATGATGAAGTAAAGGAGCTAAATGGAAGATTTCAAAGGGCGGCTCGAGAAGACAAAGGAAAGTATTATAATGACATGTGCAAAGAGCTGGAGATAGAAACCCAAAAGGGAAGAATATCCTCAGTATTTCTAAAGCTGAAAGAACTAAAGAAAAAAGTTCAAGCCTCAAGTTGCAATACTGAAGGATTCTATGGGGAAAATATTAAACAACTCAGGAAGCATCAAAATAAGATAGAAGGAATATACAGAGTTACTATACCAAAAAGGATTTGTCGACTTTCAACCATTTCAGGAGGTAGCATATGATCAGGAACCAATAGTACTGAAGGAAGAAGTCCCAGCTGCACTGAAGGCATTGGTGAAACACAAGGTTTCATGAATTGATGGAATACCATTTGAGATGTTTCAATAAATGGATGCAGCACTGGAAGTGCTCATTCATCTATGCCAAGAACTTTGGAAGATGACTACCTGGCCAACTGACTGGAAGAGATTCATACTTGTGCCTATTGTAAAGAAAGGTGATCCAACCAAATATTGAAATTATTGAACAATATCATTAATATTACATGCAAGTAAAATTTTGCTGAAGATCATCCAAAAGAGGCTGCAATAGTACATCAATAGGGAACTGCCAGAAATTCAGGTCAGATTCAGAAGAGGACGTGGAACCAGGGAAATCATTGCTGATGTCAAATGGATCCTGGCTAAGAGCAGAGACTACCAGAAAGATGTTTAACTGTGTTTTATTGGCTATACAGAGGCGTTAGACTGTGTGGATCATAACAAATTATGGATAACATTGCAAAGAATGAGAATTGCAGAATACATAATTGTTTTCATGAAGAACCTGTACATAGATCAAGAGGCAGTCATTGGAACAGAACAAGAGGACACTGCTTGGTTTAAAGTCAGGGAAGGTGTGTGTCAGGGTTTTATGCTTTCACCATACTTATTCAATCTGTATGCTGAACAAATAATCTGAGAAGCTGACTATATGAAGAAAAATGAAGCTTCAGGATTAACAATGACACAACCTGACTTGCTGAAAGTAAAGAGGACTTGAAGCACTTGTTGATGACATTCAAAGACCACAGGCTTCAATATGGATTACATGTCAACATAAAGAAAACAATCTTCACAACTGGACCAGTAAGCAACATGATGATAAAGGGAGAAAAGATTGAAGTTGTCAAGGATATCATTTTACTTGGATCCACAATCAACACTCATGGAAGCAACAGTCAAGAAATAAAACAATAGACAGAGCTCCAAAATACATAAAACAAACTCTAACAGTACTGAAAACAGAAACTAACATTTCCACAATAATAGTAGGAGACTTCAATACACCACCCTCAGTAAAGGAAAGAACATCTAGAAAGCAACTCAGCAAAGATACAGAAGACCTAAAGGGCACAATCAGCCAACTTGACCTCACAGACATATATAGAACACTCCACCCAACAGCTGCAAAGTACACATTCTTTTCCAATGCACATGGACCGTTCTCCAGAATAGACCACATCTTAGGCCACAGAGCAGTCCTCAACAAAGATCCAAAACGTTGAGATAATTCAAAGTATCTTCTCTGACCACAATGCCATCAAGGTAGAAATTAACAACAGAAAGAGCAAGGAAAAAAAATCAATTACATGGAAACTGAATAATACGCTGCTTACACATCAGTGGGTAATAGAAGAAATCAGAGATGGAATCAAAAAATTCCTAGAATCAAATGAGAATGAAAACACATCATACCAAAACCTTTGGGACACAGCAAAGGCAGTCCTCAGAGGACAATTTATAGCAATGGATGGACACATCAAAAAAGAAAAAGGGACAAAATCAAAACATTAACTACACAACTCTAACAAATAAAAAAAAACCACAGCCACTAGAAGAAAGGAAATAATAAAGATCAGAGCAGAAATAAATGAAATAGAGAACAGAAAAACAATAAAAAGAAACAACAAAACCAAAAGTTGGTTCTTTGAAAGGATCAACAAAATCGACAAACCACTGGCCAGACTGACAAAAGAAAAACAGGAGAAGATGCAAATAATCCAAATAAGAAATGAAATGGGGGGAGTTACAACAGACACAACTGAAATAAAAAGGATCATAACAGAGTATTATTTAAAATTATACTCCAACAAATCTGAAAACCCAGAAGAAATGGATAAATTTCTAGAAACATACTACCTACCAAAACTACACAAAGTAATGTTGAAAATCTGAACAGACCCATAACAAAAGAAGACATTGAAAAAGTAATAAAATAACTTCCAACAAAAAAAGCCCTGGCCCAGATGGCTTCACTGGAGAATTCTACCAAACATTCAGAGAAGAGTTGACACCAGTACCACTCAAACTATTTGAGAACATAGAAAAGGAAGGGACACTTCCAAATTCATTTTATGAAGCCAGCAAAACCCTGATACCAAAACCAGGCAAAGAGGTCACAAAAAAAAGAAATTTAAAGATCAATATTTCTCAGGAATATAGATGCAAAAATTCTCAACAAAATTCTAGCCAATAGAATTCAGCATGATATCAAAACAATAATATACCACTACCAAGTAGGATTCATACCAGGTATGCAAGCATGGTTCAGCATTAGAAAATCAATCAATGTAATCCACCATATAAATAAAAGGAAATAAAAGAATCACATGATCATCTCAATTAACACAGAAAAGGCATTCAACAAAGTCCACGCCCATTCCTGATAAAAAACTCTCAATAAAATAGGTATAGAGGGGAAATTTCTCAACATAATAAAAGGCATCTATACAAAACCAACAGCCAACATCATTTTTAATGGAGAGAGACTGAAAACATGCCCCTTGAGAACAGGAACAAGAAAAGGATGTCCTTTATCTCCACTCCTATTTAACATTGTGCTGAAAGTTCTAGCTAGAGCAATAAGGCAAGAAAAAGAAATAAAGGGCATCCAAATTGGTAATGAAGAAGTTAAACTGTCCCTGTTTGCAGATGATATGATACTCCACGAGAAAACTACTGGAACTAACTAAAAGATTCAGCAGAGTGGCAGGATACAAGATAAACCTACAACAATCAGTTGGATTCCTATACACCAATAAAGAGAACAATGAAAAGGAAATCAGGGGAAAAAAGAAGAAATCAAACAACACATTGCATTGGGGAAGTCTACTGCAAAAGACCTATTTAAAGTGTTGAAAAGCAAAGATGCCACAAGCACTAAGGTGCGCCTTACCCAGGCTATGGTGTTTTCAGTCACCACATGTGCATGTGAAAGCTGTACAATAAATAAGGAAGAAAGAAGAAGAATTGACACCTTCGAATTATGGTGCTGGGGAAGACTATTGAATATACCATGGACTGCCAAAAGAATGAACAAATCTGTCCTGGAAGAAGTATAGCCAGAATGTTCCTTAGAAACAAGGATGGAGAGACTATGTCTCACATACTTTGGATATGTTATCGGGAAGGATCAGTCCCTGGAGAAAGACTTCATCGTTGGTAAAGAAAAGAGTCAGCAAAAAAGAGGAAGACCCTCAACAAGATGGATTGACAATGTGGATGCAATAATGGGCTCATGCATAACATCAGTTGTAACGATGGTGCAAGACCTGGCAGCGTTTCATTCTGTTGTACATAGGGTTGCTATGAATCAGAACCAACTCAATGGCATCTAAAAATATATATACATTTTGTTATATATATATATATATATGTATAAAACAACAGTATATATATATAAAATCCTTTTTAAAAAGGATTTGACTTGAAGGAAACAGAATTGTGGGGAGCGGGTAAGTCCAAAATCTGTTGATAAGGTAGCAGTCTGGAGATTCCTGTAGTCTTTTGTCCTGAAATCTGTAGTTCAGGTGAGGGAAAGAATGAAGTGAGAGGTATTTTCTTCCTTAGGGGAAACTCCATTTTTCTTAAGGTTATGAATTGTTGAACTAGTCCTACCTACATTATGGAGGGTAATCTGCCTTACGAAAGACCAACTAATTTAATCACGTATGTTGTTGTTAGGTGCCTTCGAGTCTGTTGTGACTCATAGCATCCCCATGTACAACAAAACGAAACACTGCCCAGTCCTGTGCCATCCCAACAATAGTTATTATGCTTGAGTCCATTCTTGCAGCCATTGTGAAAATCCATCTTGTTGAGGGTCTTCTTCTTTTTCGCTGACCCTCTACTTTACCAATCATGATGTCCTTCTCCCGGGATTGATCTCTCTTGATAACATATCCAAAGTATGTGAGACATAGTCTCTTCATCCTTGCTTCTAAGGAGCAGTCTGGTTGTACTTCTTCCAAGATAGATTTTCTCATTCTTTTGGCAGTCCATGGTATATTCGATACTCCTTGCCAACACCACATCAATTATTCTTCAGTCTTTCTTATTAATTGTCCAGCTTTCACATTCATATGAGGCAATTGAAAAAACCATGGCTTGGGTCAGGCTCACCTTAGTCTTCAAGGTGATATCTTTGCCTTTCAGCATTTTAAAGACATCTTTTGCAGCCAATTTGCCAAATGCAAAGTGTCTTTTGATTTCTTGACTGCTGTTTCCATGAGTGTTGATTGTGGATCCAAGTAAAATGAAATCCGTGACAACGTTAATCTTTTTCCATTTAGTACAATGTTGCTTACTGGTCCAGTTGACAGGATTTTTGTTTTCTTTATGTTGAAGTGTAATCCATACTAAAGGATGTAGTCTTTTTTCTTCGTTAGTAAGTGCTTCAAGTCCTCTTCACTTTCAGCAAGCAAGGTTGTGTCTTCTACATATCACAGTTTGTTACTAAGTCTTCCTCCAATCCTGATGCTCCATTCTTCTTCATATAGTCCAGATTCTTGGATTATTTGTTCAGCATATAGATTGAATAAGTATGGTGAAAGGATACAACCCTGACACATACCTTTCCTGACTTTAAACCAAGCAGTATCCCCTTGTTCTGTTCAAATAACTGCCTCTTGTTCTATGTACAGGTTCCTCATGAGCACAATTAAGTGTTCTGAAATTCCCATTCTACACAATGTTATCCACAATTTGTTATGACCCACATAGTCGAATGCCTTTGCACAGTCCATAAAACACAAGTAAAAATCTTTCTGGTACTCACTGCTTTCAGCCAGGATCCATCTGACATCAGCAATGATGTCCCTGGTTCCACAGTCTCTTCTGAATTTGGCTTGAATTTCTGGAAGTTCCCTGTCAATATACGGGTGCAGCTGCTTTTGAATGATCTTCACCAAAATTTTACTTGTGTGTGATATTAGTGATATTGTTTGATAATTTCCGCATTTGGTTAATCACATATAACTAGTTCAAAACAGAGTCTAGGCTAGTGTTTGACCAAACAACCTGGCACCATAGCCTAGTGAAGTTTACACAAAATTGAACCATCACTACCGTCTTCTAGGACACACTCAAATGATGCCTAGATAGATTCCTGGATTGTAGAATCTGAAAGGTTATGAGTTACTAGAACCCTACAGCCCCAATTTTCTTTAATGGAAAGAAAAAATGGTGAACATTTTATCCCTTCTTCTGATTCATCCGTTATAAAAATATTTATAGAAGACCTGAAATACCCCAGACTCTGTGTAGGGGAACAGTAGGGATTAAATGATGAACCAAAGAGTCACTGCTCCTGGCATTACAAACTTTTAGTCTGATGGAGAAAGCAAGTATTAAGCAATGAATATACAATTATACTTTAAAATTAATATTATAATTGATGAGTGATGTTAAAGAAAAAAAAAGCACTCAGTACTTGATTGTATATATTATTCCCATTATTCAGAAAGTGCAATTATTATCACTTTTAGACAAATAATCAAGTAATTCTTCTCCCATATACATTTGTATTTAATCAAAGATTTTCAAGGATCTACTCCAAAAAAAAAAACATACGCAAAACAAAGCAGAGGAAGTCATGGAATCCAGAGAAGAGCAAGAACCAACCACTCTCCAAAAAATCCTATGTGATTGACATGCCTTAGGCCTCAAACATAATCAGGCTAATTTAAAAGAGGATACCAGTGGGTTGCAGGTAATATGCTATCAAAAATAAGAAAGTATTGGTGTTTAAGGTATCATGAAAACAAATTATAAAATTAAAAATTTTAAAAAGTGGGAGGAAAGCAGGCATCTGTTTTCCTAACTATGAAACAGAGAAAGGCAACCAAAAATTACTGGTAAAACAGAAAAATCAAAAGAAGTACAAGAAGTTGCATAGTCTGAATATGAAGCAACCTATAATGTAGTCTAATCTCAAAATCAGGAGGAATAGTAGACAAAGTTTGGTATATAGTAGGCACTCAATAACTATGTGATGAATGAAATAATTAATATAATAAAGAAAAAGGCACATGACCTAAACTTTAGAATCATTCTGCTTGAGTTGCACAGCAGTTGTAGAATCAAAACCTTAGACAACAATATGTACTCAGGCATAAAACTGGTTCTTCAGTAACAATATTTGCATAGGTAGAACTATGTAGGTATCATTCAATGTAATCAATTTGTAGAGTGAGCCTTTACACACAGCATGGAGGATACATTTTAGTTATCGTAGAGAATGCAAATGTGATCTATCTTGAAAATACTATACTTTTTAGGCAAAGACTTAAATACTTTTCCTCCCAACTACACTTTATGTGTATGTAAATGCATATGTGACAGATGTTTAGAGTTATAAGGGGGGGGCAGTGTAAAGAACTGTAGAAAATGAAAGGCACTAGAATATTTACAAAATTTTGACTAAATCCTGTTAAACATTCACAGACACAAGAAACAGAACAAAGAATGGATTATTAAAATTTATAGAAATAATTTATAAAAGAACTAAATGTAAATATCAATGACTTGGTGAGTTTTTTTTCATTAATTCACTCTATATTTGATGATTATTTTACCGAGGGAATGTATTGATTTTAAAATATATATTTAAGTAGATACATTATTAAAAAGATGCATTATAGAAATTTTAGAAAATACAGAAGGATATACAGTAAATAATTTAGAAATACATTTTATAACCCCATTAATCAAAGATTACTGTTGATAACTTTTGAGCATTTTTTCTAATTGTTAAATATATAAATATTTAACAAAAATATAAATGTATTTTGGTTTTACACACTTGTGATTTCACTAATATTACATCACAGTATTTTTCTTTTTTCTGATGTTCTGCATTCTAATTGCAACTTAACCCTATTTTATGTTATGAATCAACCTATTTGCTAATTACTCTGTTGAATAGGCTTTGCAGCAATGATTGTTTTATCATTTATTTTACAGACATCAGCATATTGGTGATTATGATTATTGTCTTTATTTAAAATTACACAAAGTTGTCTCCTACATATACTGCAGGAATTGGAATAACATAGCTCAAATTTTTGTCAAAATATTTTGATATTTTACTCTCTATCCATGTGAAAGGCTCACTTTTATTTAAATTTGTTGTTGTTAGTTGCTGTACATTTGTACATGGTCACATTATATACGGTAGAATGAAAAGCTGTCTGTTCTTGCGCCAGCTTTATGATTGTTGGTATGTTTGAGGTCTTTGGCATGGCTATGGTGGCAATCCATCTCACTAGAGGATCTTTCTTACCCTCATTGGTCCTCTGTATTACCAAATAAGATGTCCTTCTCTGGTGATTAGTCTTTTCTGACGAGGTGTCCAAAGCAAGTGAGTTGACGATGTTCTGTTGTGTTCCAGAAGATTTTCATTGGTTAAATTTTAGGAGATAGCCAGGCCTTTCTTCCTAGTGTGTCTGAGTCTGAAAGCTCCACTGAAACCTGTCCACCAGAGTAACCCTGCTGCTATTTGAAATGCTGGTGTCATAGTGTCTAGCATCATAGCAACACACAAGCCACCACAGTATGACAAACTGACAGACAGGTGGTGGTTTCTTTAAATATATATCATTCAAAAAAGAAAAAGAAAAAAACTATTGATATACCAGCTAGTCATGACATCTTCCACAATGACTTAGCCCAAATTAATTAATTTAGATAATTATTGAATAGCTGCAACTACTCTTTCAATGTACTAGATAAGTTATGTGTATATAAGTTAAGCAATGTGTGGTCCAGGAAGGTTAAGCATTGCATTGACAGGCAATACAATTTCAACACAAGTGGGACGTATTTTTACACCAAACCATCAGTGTCCTTTTGAACACTGCAGTGCTCATACATTTCACTCATGTTAGATTGTGCCCTTACTACTAAATAGGAGGGACCCTGGTGGTGCAGTTGTTAAAGTACTGGGTTGCTAACCAGAAGGATGGCAGTTTGAACCCATCAGCCGCTTCACGGGAGAAAGATGCGGCAGTCTACTTCTGTAAAGATTTATAGCCTTGGAAACTTTATGGGGCAGTTTTGCTTTGTACGACAGTGTTGTTATGAGTTGGAATCGACTCGGTGTCATTGGATTTGGTTTTGGGTTACTCATCAAATAGAATTTTCTGCTTCGGTTGCATAGGTCACAGCCCTCACAAACAATATTATGAGTCACATAACTAACACTTCTCATGTATTTCCCACATTGCCTATCTCAGTGCAGGATACATAGGAAGTGATTAAACAATGCTGGTGGCCCCAGCATAAGAGTTTTCAATGAACATTGAGCAATAGTTTCACCACTGAGGTGACAAATGCCAAAGTCTTTTACCCATTCCATTATTTTCTAAAGTATTTAAGTGTTTTAAGTGTTGGCTTAAAACATTGTAAAAATGGGGTGAAACTCTGTGGATATTAGAAGTATTCTGTTTTACTGTCAATCAAAGGGTCATGGGGGCCCTGTTGAACTGAACAAGTCTCATCAAGGTGGTTCATTAGCACAATTAGATGAAATGTATCTTCCACTTTCAGTTATCTATTCATTTTAAGGCACTTTCTGTCTTGCTTAATCAAAATTAACATGGAAGACTTTTCCCAGCTACATAATCAACATGTAAATTAAAATGCACAGGGATGTCCAAAAGACAAAAAAAAAAGTTAATTATTTAATTGTTTTTTTTTTTTCCCCTACTCTATGTGCTGGGTTGAGAATGTTTAATTAAAAAGAGAAAAAATAAAAGAAAATTAAATATATCTTCAGCTTACGTTTATTTTTCTTGTATTAAATTGTTACTATAATTAATATTAAAAATGACAACACAGAATATTGAATTTATTGCTTAGTTTTAATAATGAGAATTTAGAATAGTCAAAGATTGTCATTTAATTGGAAAACTTAATTGGTGATGATGATAAATAGAATTAGTAATAGTGGTTAAGAGTTCCGCTGTTAACCGGAAGGTCCACAGTTCGAATCCATCAGGCGCTCCTTGGAAACCCTATAGGGCAGTTCTACTCTGTCCTATAAGGTTGCTATGAGTCAGAATCAACTGAACAGCAATAGAGGTTTTCGCAATCTTGATAACAAATACTTATACTACTTATTTGTAAGAATCTGGAATGACATAATGTGCTTTCATGAAATACGGGAAGATAGTTCTAAGCGATATTTTATTTTAATTTAAAATTGGCCATGCATTTACCAAGTAATTTACCTTTGGGAAAACTGAAAAAACTGCAGAAGATCAAAAAGACAAACTGAGAATTCATTTGACATTTTATCAAGAAAGTTCAGGAACTGTTCATTTGGAGTTTACTATGCCATGTATTGAAGCATATGATAGAGTGAGCATAAGGTGCGTCTACTGATGCTATAGCTACGGAATTTCTATCTACCCAAGATAATTATGAATAAATTTATTTTCTAGAATTAAAAGATCCTGATGTTTTCTGGCTTCTGTTTTTTGTATACCCTCAAAATGTTAAAATGTTGAGTTCAGACAAACGCTAACAATCTGGTTTTCATTTCTAGTCTACATAACCCTGCATAATTAAAATAAAGAGAAATTTTTATGCCTTTTATTTCTCCCTGGAGTGTGACTGCTGTGCCACAGTCAGTGAAAATTCACATTCACTTAATATTGTATTCAGTTATTCACTTAGTGATGCCTTCAGTTCCCCCTTACTCTTAGAGTAAGGTGTTAACTGCAGAGATGTTGATGACTAGTAAAATTGGAATCCCTGTTGGGTATTTTATGTGACTTTTAAAAAACGAATCCTATGTCAATGATTCAGAAGCATTATTAGTCAAAGATCCTTAGGGTTTCATATCATGCTAATGCCCTTACATATTACTTCTCACAAAAATAATACACATATAAAGTATTTACCTGTGGCATGTTCATCCTTCTACATGCTGAGTGTATTTTGGCAATGGGAATGGTGCAAGTACTCTTCAAATGCTAGAAAATTAGGGCCTCATGTAACATTTTATTGAATAACCATTTTTTAAATTCATGTGACTTCCTGTCCTGGGCAAAAATGGATGCAGAAAGATAAATATGACCTGGTCCTGCCATTAAATAATTTACAATTAAGAGACGGATACAAAATTAATCAACTACAAGGGAATGCCTTCTGGGATGGTGGGGATTGAAAAAGCCTCAGACCTTTTTAAAATTCAATAACGTTGGTCACCTGAGGACAATATTAACATGATGCTGGGCAAATTTTATACTATAATGTTCCTAAAAGTTAATGTAATACAACTGCAGAGTTTATATTTATAAATATAATTATACTTATGTTTGTTTATATTTAATTCATATCATGAGAGCAAACCTTTGGCTAAGATGTTCTTAAAAGATAACATAGTACAACTGCATAACTAAAATATATACTTTTGTGTGTGTGTGTGTAATTTAACAATACTTACACAGGGCTTACCCATTGCCGTCGAGTTGAATTCTGATTCATAGCAACCCTATAGGACAGAGTAGACCTGTCCCACAGGGTTTTTAAGGCTGTAAATCTCTACAGAAGCTGACTGCCACATCTTTCTCCTGTGGAGTTGTTGGTGGGTTTGAACCGCCAACCTTTCAGTTAGCAGCAGAGTGCTTAACAACTATACCACCAGTGCTCCTCTACATAGGGCTAACTTTGTGATATATCAAGTCATTTATTTCACATAGCAGTCTAAATATCTAGATGTAGTTTTCATTTCCATTTTATGGGTAAGGAATCAGAAGTACAGAGAATTTAAGTAACTTTGCCAGAGTCATATAGGTAGTAAATATGGGAGCTGGGATTTGAATGCAATCAGTCTGGCTCCAGAGCTTGTATCTTAACCCTCTATGCTAGGCTGTCTCATCATTGATGTTTTCATTCAAGTTGATATAAATATTTGGAAATTCTTGCACAATTGTGGAGTAGAAAGTAGCAAGAACTATACTTTACTAAGGAAGAAAGTGGTTATGATGCATTCAGAGGACAAGAGATTCCCTGAGCAGTTCTTTTACACCCTGTTGTCGCGATTTGAAACCACCCAGCAGCTATGTGGGAGAAAGACCCGGAGATCTCCTCTCTGCATCTGTGATGATTACAGTCAAAAAAACCCTACAGGGCTGTTCTACTCCATTACATTGAGTCTCTTTGAGTCAAAATCAACTCAAAGGCACACAACAACAACAACACTATCAGGCAGGTAACAGTTATGTAATTTATGTGGGTGCATATTTTTCTTTTTATATTTATATACTTTTTCATTTATTGATTTCTTCTCTTTTTTTTTTTTTTTTCAACTGATGAGATGTACTCTTTCATTTGCAAACCAAGAAAGTTAAACATTTAACTTCTTCCCTGGAACAGATTAACTGCAAAAGCCAAAAATATGAGGGCTTATCTCATCGTAACTTTGACCTATCTAAGCAACATTTAGAAGTGACAAAGTAGAGTAATGGTTAAGAAAGTAGACTCTGAAGACAGATTGGTTTGAGTCCTGGCTTTGTTTGCAAGGTGACTGTGAACAAGTTATTAACAACTCTGTTTTTTAGTTTACTCATCTATAAAATGTGAATAATGAGAATATTGATAGTATTAGCTCAGTGGTTCTCAACTGGGAATGAAGTTGCCATCCAGGAGACATTTGGCAATGTTTGGAGACATTTTTACTTTTCATATCTGGGAGGAGGGTATCACTGGCATCTAGCAGGTAAATGATGCTAAATGTGTTATAGTGCACAGGGCAGCTCAAATGACAAAATATTATCCAACTGAAAATGTCAATAGTACCAAATATGAGAAAGCCTGTTTATTATAAGCATAAATGAACTGACACATTAAAATACTAGAACAATGTCTGGCAAAGAATAAGTTCTCAGTAAGTGTTAGTGACATTTTTATTATTTTATAGGAGATATAAAGAAACAAGATTGAGAAGTAGTTTGGGGACAAATGGAGAAAAGCCTTATATGACAAAATAAAAACCAGTTACCAGGGAGTCGAATCCAATTTCTGGTGAGTTCATGTGTGTCAGAGCAGAACTGTTCCATAGGGTTTTCAATGGCTAATTTTTCCAAAGTAGATCATTAGGCCTTTCTTCCAAGGTGCCTCTGGGTAAACTCGAACTGCTAACCTTTCAGTTAGTAACTGAGAACGTTAACTGTTTTCACCACCCAGTGACTCCTATATGATAGGTTACCAAAAAACCCAAACCCACTACCATCCAGTCGATTCTGACTCATAGCGACTCCATAGAGTTTCCAAGGCTGTAAACCTCTACAGAAGTAGACTGCCACATCTTTTTCCCTCAGAGTCGCTTGTGGTTTCGAACCACTGACCTTTTGGTTAGCAGTTGATGTGATAGTTTAGGGAGGTAAAATTCTACTTTTGTAGAAGAGGGGAACTATCTTACTTTCCTAGTGTAGCTGTGATAGAAATAGCAGAAGTGAGTAGCTTTAAAGAACAGAATTTTTTTTTTTCTCACAGTTTGTTGTTGCATTTGTTAGGTGCAGTTGAGTTGGTTCTGATTCATAGTGACACCTTGTACAACAGAACGAAACACTGCCCAGTCCTGCACCAATCTCACAATCGTTGTTATGCTTGAGCTCATTGTTTCAGCCCCTGGGTCAATCCATCCATTTGAGGGTTTTCCTCTTTTTCGCTGATTCTCTACTTTACCGAGCATGATGTCCTTCTCCAGGGACTGATGCCTCCTGATAACATGTCCACATGTCCGAAGTATGTGAGATGTAGTCTCATCATCCTTGCTTTTAAGGAGCATTCTGGCTGTATTTCTTCCAAGACAGATTTGTTTGTTCTTTTGGCAGTCCACGGTATATTCAATCTTCTTCGCCAACACTACAATTCAAAGGAGTCAATTCTTCTGTGGTCTTCCTTACTCACTGTCCAGCTTTTGGATGCTTTTCACAGTTTAGGAGGCTAAAAGTCCAAATCAAAGTCTCAGCCATGTCTATTCCTTCATTGTTGGTGGGCCAGGTGTTCCTTGTTTTCCTAGAGATCTCCACATGGCATCAGTCTTCCCCAGTTTGCATTTCTTTGTGTCTATACTGGTCTTTATGTCACTCAGAAGTGATTGGGTTTAGGACATACCCTAAACTGATACTGCCTAATTAACAACAGAGAAACCTTATTTCCAAATAGGGTTACATCCACAGGCATAGGGGTCAGGACTTTAACACAGATTTTGGGGGGGACACAATTCAGTCCAAAACAGGAGCATTTAACTGCTTTCAAGGAAAGGCATGATAACTGCCAACAGCTATTTTAGAACGTAAAGACCACTGTGCTCTGAAAAGAAAGGTTTCTTCATTCCTGTAAATATATAATATAGACAAATGAGTTTATTTGAATATCATGTAATTATTTTTATTTGGTGTGTTATATTTGGAGTAGAGAAACCAATTTTATTATAAAACATTAAAAAGACAAAGACAAAACAGTAAATGACCCTTGGTTTTGGCAGACTAAGGATAGCCATTTATGAATGTTACTGATGGAAAGAAATGTAAGCAGACAAGCAAATGTCTTAGAAGATATTATGAAATTTCACATTAATGAAGTCCTGTGGCTTTTTTTGATTGTTCATCATTTATACTTGTAAATGTTCATAAATTTCTTCAATGACACACAGAGCTAGCAGGTACCATGACAAAACACTGTATTTGCTGGTAACTGACCAAGCTAAGAAGTACGTAAGTACACAGAGCAGGCTTTTCACAACGGGTTATTTGTGCAGCCCACTCAATTTATCTATAGGATATATTTACTTACAGAAGATTTACCTTTTGTTTCTTTTTAATTAAAAATAAAAAAAATTACAAAGGGAACGAGTGCTGTCATGTGGTAATCTGGGCCTATTAATTTCCATATCCACTGGATAAAGAGTTAATTACTGAAACTTTCAGTTATACAGGAATCAAATAAAAGACATGCCTTTGTATTATTTGTCCAAATAAACAACATCTTTAGAAGAAAACAGGCAGTTTTACTAATGAAAATGTAAATTCCAGCTTCCTGTGTTATTTATCAATTCTCTGATACCACAGTTGTTATTTTTTTCAAGTGTTTGACTACTCTGAAAAGCATCTTCAGCAATGAAGTTGGATGTTGACTGCTGAATGTCAGAAATAATGATTTAGCTGCTTTGTAATATTTGCTGAATAAGTTCTATTATCTGTCATATTCAAAGGAATATGTTGTTGAAAGATTTAAAACTAGTACTGCTTGTTTTTCATAAAAATATAATAATAATTATGCAAGAAAGTTTTCTATCAATAATGCTGAATCCAATTTTGTACATCACATTGAGAAGTAAACTAGCATTGACATATTTATCAGGATCCATATATATTGATATTGGTATATGGGTGCAATATATGAATGCCTTCCTTGCTTTCAGAAGAACTTGATTTAGATTCATTAGTAATAGCATTTTATTTTGTTACTGTTACAATGATTGTTATTTTCATATGAAAAATCTAACTATAAATAATATGAAGAAGCATAGATTTCTTTAGGAAAACTTGGCTGCTCCATTGCTTCTCTCTTCCAGGCAGGTAAACTGGTCTGCAGTCCATTCACTGCATTCCATTCATACACATATGTCCAGAGGCTGATCAGCTCAATCTAAGCCTTTATAAAAGCTTCTTGTTATATTTGCTTAAAACTATTCAACATGGGAATGACATATGCATTCAACTAAAAAATAATTTCTTCTGTCTCTCTTTAAAAAATAAGCCAATTATATTCCCTGAATACTTTTTGAGATCTCACAATTTAATGAATATTTACTATTTTCTTGGTTATTGGACTTTTTAAAACAGTAAAATAATTAAGAAAGGAAATTAGATTTGGGACATACTTGTCTTGAAAAAAGGAAAGTATCTGTGAGCATGGACTTTTTTTTTTTTTTTTTTTTTTACCTTTTCTAGGAAGCAAGGGTGTAGTATTATTTGAGAAAACATAGTGGTATTTCCTGAAGGAGAGCGTGATGTTAGTTGGACTCATGAGAACTAGAAATGTGGAAAATGAGAAAGATTTAAATATCTTGACTTGGCCTTACCTAACATGAAATTGTAAACTGCTGATAACGAAAGTAAAAATAAGAGGTACAATGAGGATTTCTTGCATTCTAGGAATTATTCTTTGGTGTAATGGAAGTGTCGCTCAATAGTCTTCTTCCAAAGGAGCCTCTGCTGCTTCTTTACAAAGTACCTTCAATTATTTTTGAGGTTACCAAAGGGTATGTTGATGTTATTTGCCATGATGGCCTTATGTACAACAGAAACAAATACTGCCCAGTTCTGTGCCATCCTCACAATTGCCAGCCCATTGTTGTGGCTATTCTGCCAATCCATCTCACCAAGAGTCTCCCACAACATCATTGACCTTCTACTTTACGCAGTTCAAACATTCACCAAACCAGATGTCCTCCTGTAGTGGCTGTCCTTCCTGATAACGTGCCCAAAACAAAGAAGTAGGACAATGTACTCTTGTAATACGTAAGGTTTTCATTGGCTAATTTTCAGAAATGACTTGCCAGACTTTTCCTCTTCATCTTTCTTAGCTTAGAAGCTCTGACAAAATCAGCCCACCGTGGTATCCCTGCTGATATTTAAAATACCTTAGCTTCCAACACTATAGCAACCACAATATGACAAATGAACAGATGGGTGGTGGTCAAAGGGTATATATCCGAAGTAATCACAGACAAGCCCTTTTTTCTTTCAGTTGACCAAAGTCTACTATCCATGATAACACTAGATGAAACCTCAATGCTTACACTAACAATCAAGAGAAAGCCAATGCCCATGACAAAGGTTCCATCTCTGGGCACATTCACATACTCCCTGGGGAACCAGAGTGGCAAGGATGGACAAAGAGAGATATATCATGTGTATGCAGAACTGGGGAGAAGTACATGTTCTATGCTTTCTTACTTGAACTGTTGAGACAGTTCTTTTTGTGTTGAGCCTCACAAATTCTCTCTTGTATATGTTGCCACCAGTTTTTGTCCTCTAAACCATGTGCAGGGATAAATAAATACTGATAGTGTGTGTTGAGATAGAGAGAGAGGGAGAGAGAAAGTAAGAATAAAAAAGAAAGAGTAAGGGAGAGAGAGAGGAGAGAGTGAGAGAGTGAGAGAGAGAGGCAATGATTGAGATAATGTGTGGTGTTTGTGTGGGTGTGTGGGTGATGGATGGATGGGAGGGTAGAGTCCAAAGGAAGGAAGAAGAGTTGTTGGTTACTTCAGTATTAAATGAACACAATTTTTGGATTAACCAAAATTTTCATTTTCTAACAAATCATTTTGATACCTGGGTGAGAGCATGAAAAGAGATTTGCTATGAAAAAGAAAAGGGGTAGAAACAAAAAATGATCCATATTTAAGGTTAAGGTAACACCAAAATTAAACTTTTGTAACCCATTGACAGATGTACACACAGTAGGGAAAGCGAATGCAACATTGCAGTCTTGGTGTCGCTGTACCATTCCATGGACTATGATTATATACTGTATTTTCTGACTTTTGGAAGAAGCACTAATAAGGTCCCCTCAATAAACAACAGTCCCACACCTCCACGCATCGAGTTTTCTTATTTACCTGCTTCATCCAATACTACATAATAATTTTCTTTAGTGCTTCTTTGACGGCAACTTTATTTTTCAATCTGCATTTAATGAAAAAAGGTAGGTAATTTAAGTTGCAAAATATGTGTGACTATATATCCTTTAAGAACAATAAATATATTGTTGAAGCATACATAAACCTCCAACAGAAGTGTGATAAATAAAATCTAGCTATTCACAATTAGTTACAACTCTCATTCAATATTAGAAAATGGACACCCAGAAATGTCACAATTTTAGGTATCTCCTGTTAACATAGAGGCATGGAAAAATAGTCATCATCACAGATTGTCTTTTAAAAGTCAATACCTATAAAACAATTATCATTTAACCCTAAGGTATCAGCTTTCTAGCAATAACAATCTCCTTGCTCCAAACCTTACCTAGTTGGTAAGTCCTGGGAAGAGTAAACACTTGCTTGACTGAATTCTTTACTTTAGTTAGGCATTTGGTGTCCTGAAAATACAATAAAAATGTGAAATTGCTAGTCAATTTAGGCAACAATGTGCACAGGAAGAGTTTTTAGAAATTTAATTTGTTATTAGTTATATAAGAGAACTAATGTAACTATGAAGGTGATAATTATAAAATACTGTTCACTACAACTTTAGTGATGAGTGAAATTTAATTCTCATTAAAATAGCATCAAAAAATTCAAATATTTTCCACCTTTGTTTACTTAGGAAATACCAGAGCTTGGCTGAGTAAGAGTGAAACGTGGAGAATTTAAATTTTATCCTATTTTTCCCTTCTATTTCACTCTTTTCAAGTATTTCTCATAGGTGCAATAAATTGTAATTTATGTATTTAAAGTAAAATTTGCAGCATTCACAATCATTCTTGTGAAGGCTAAATTACAATAAATAATATTATTCTGGAAATACTTTAAAGGTACTGTTGAGAATGAAATATGTTAAAATCAAGGAATAAGACATACTTTTGTCTCAATAAATGCATGAAAGCTAAGAAGAAGGAATCTATTTTATTTTTCCCTAAATGGAAAAGCTCCAGGGCTCAGAGGATGAAATGAAAAAAAAATTATACTTAGAAAAAAACTACCCATCTGGAAAATTCAGGAGAATAATAAAAGTAGGAAAGCTTTAATACAGTGATTATCCAAGTTTATGCAGAGAAGAATATAAATACCAATGATTTAAAGTGCTTTTCATCTAGCTCCAAGAAAGCATATGATGACTGCAACAAAGGGTATTTATATCAATTCACATTTATAGAAAATAAATTTAGCTATATTCAATAACACATTAAAACACACACACACAAACTGAAGAATTGGTAGTTTATTAGTTCAACAAGCATATATTGGGCATCTGTTGTGTGTCAGCTCCCAGAAATATATAGGTCCCAGAAATAGATAGGACTAGGTTACTTTCCCTATCCTGAAGCAACTCCCATTGGAGTCACAAGGAAAGGCACATAAAACCAACTACCACCCAGTATAACAACTACGACAGTAGAATTAAGTAAAAGCCACTAAGAGAACACAGGGACATGAACAATTAATTCTGCTTGGTCCCCGTCATCACCCTTAAATTTATATACCCTTAATTTTATACACTCTTGAGTTTATACATTTAGCAGATCACTATGTGAGTATAACCTCAAATAATTATCACTTTCTTACTCAATTACTCTCAATACATCTGGTCTATGAAATTATTGAGACCTCCACCCCTTGGCTTCTCTACTTTCCTCCTCTTTTCACAATTCCCTTTGATCTTCACGTTGCTCTCTAAAACGTTCATTACCTCAATTACCTCTCTCATTATTGATTCTTTGCATTATTTTCACAGAAAACACCTGAGAAAAATCTAATTCTGATTAATCCAACTGTTTAGCGTCTACAGACTACTGAGTACTGCCACAGACAGATTGGTGCTGCATAAATCCATGGTCCATAAACTCAACTGAGTCTTTATTTCTCATTACAACACTTGACATTTTATGATTTGCAATGACTTCAGTTGTCACATATATGCTTATGATTCTCAAGACTGTATTTCAAAGCCAGATCTCTCTCTCTCTCTTCTCTCCCCCCTTTAATTGTCTACTGGACATCTCCACTTAGGTCTTCCATAACAACCTTATTGTGACATACTCAAAACAGCTCTCACCCTTTATTTAAGCAATTCATCAGTTCTAGGTTATTTAGGGCAATGGTGTCAGCATGTTTATTGAACATTTACTCTTTTCTTTCCAATAAAACTACTATGAGAGAGCACATTTAGAAACATTACTTCCAGAGACTCAAGTTTTAAGACTAATAGTCCAAGGTTGGAAATTGAAATCCCACATAAAATTGTATCTTTGCCTAGCAATAATTTGGAAATTATTATTAATAGTTAATTTTTTATTTGAAATGATATAAAATGTCTCTCTAAATTTATCTAAACCATGTGTAGGAGTGTGTGCTTTATGTATGCACAAGAATTAACAAAAATCATACTCCTCTGTTCAAACTCATGAACTGATAATCCATTTGAGAAGAAACTAGAAAAAATATTCATGAAGTGTGATCATTATCTTTATCCTGATTAATCTTCTTTATCAACCTGTCAGAATCTTAGATCATGCAAAAAATAGTCTATCATAGTGACACTAAAAGCATAATTGTATATATTTTCTAAAACCTGATGTCTGTTTTTTACTTAATTTCTTTAAAACCACATTGAGTATAACCATTCTTGATTTACAGCATTGCTTGAGCAAAGTCACTTTATCTTTTTGCTGTGCAATAGGTATTCTGAGGAGGCAACAAGAGAAGAAAGAAAACCCATATTAATATACATACATACATATATATATTATATATATATATATATATATATCCTGAAATTACATTAATGTCACCACAGGAACAAATACCTTAGGCTTTCAAAGTTAATATTTACATCTTATTGAGTAGCCTGGACAAGAAGAAAAGAGAGGCATTCTCCTAACTTTACCTCTAGAAGAAATAAATATTTCTTGTCATTATTAATGGAAAGACCCTATTGTTTAACATTAAACCTGTTACGTAGCTTTTGTCTTAGCCTGACCCAAATTAAGTAGCAGCTTTTGTTACTGGTAGTAGAGTTGATGCATAGTTAATTATGTGTATTGCCACTTGAGAAAAGAAGATGTGCTTTAGAAAATCTAATTACATGTCTTTAGGTCAAGAACTGTTTAAGGCAAAGGCACTGTCTTCAACATTTAATATGTGGTCAGGATAAATATAATTTAACCACAGCAGGGTCAGCAGTGAATGTGCACACATTAGAGTGACCAGTCATTGGTAAAGTATCAACTGTTTTCTGAAAGCAATGGGAAAACCATATAATTCAGCCAAAACCAAAGTCCCAAGTGAATTATAAAGGTCTTTGCTCTCAAGCAAAATCGATTACAACCCAGCTGCAAATCCTTGTTATGTATACGATTTATTCCAAGAGAGAAGGCAAAAAGGTTTTATTTCCCTCTAAAATGGCCAGTGTAAAATACTTTATTTGTTCTGATTTCATACTGTATATGCTATTGTGTAGTCCTTCATATAATCTGAAAATTGCTTTGAAAAGCCCTCTCTACACAACCCCCTCTAAACTTTGAGTAAATATTAGATTTGAGAACAGCATAAAATTCTATGTATTGCTATTTTGACCAAGCTTGGGTTTGTTCACACTTTTAGAGGACCCAAGGTTCAGTGGTTTTCATGAAGTACTTCAAGTATTCTAATCCTGTTTACAGCAAACAATCTACATAACATTCATGATCTATGGCTCAAAATGTGGGAAAAAACAAAAATGCCTGAAAGAGCCACTGAAAAATGATGGCTCAAAATGAAATGTTCACTTATTTTGGAAACTCTAGAATGTCAAGAAACTGACATAAAACAGATGTTCCTTAAAGACAGGGATTTTTGTATGTTTTGTTCACCATTAAATCTTGAGGGCCTAGAACAATGCCTGGAATATCTTAGATGATTAAAGCAAAAACAAATGCAGATAAATGACCAACTCCTATAAATAAAATAGTTTCGAAACTAAACAAAACTGTGAATCATTTTTATTTCCTGTAAAATGCATTTGATGTTAACAACAGCCTGATATCACTCCTCAAAAGAATAAAATCTGGGCAGGGGAAAAAATATAGCACAGATACCAGAATAGATATAGAATAGAGAAGGAAATAAGAACATATTGTCCTGAGGGGTCATAGATTCTTCAAGCGCTCACCACAGATTAAAGAAAATCCTTCAGACTTATTTTAAAATGAATAAAAAATCTTGGAATCATATTTCAAGTTCCTGATTACCCCGGTTCCTAATATAGTAGAGGGAATATAAGCTTTGACTGCAAGAAAACAAATAACATAAAAAGGTGAGAAACTCTAAACTGTATTTGTGAGGATCATACAATTCTTAGAATTATAATTAGACAGGAAGGTAGAGGTCATTTAGTCTTATATCTGAGGGAATTATATTTTCTTCAATTACCATACACACAATTGCAATGCATTTTTATTTATGTGGAGTCTAGGTTACTGGAAAGCTCATATCATGAATTTACTTTCCTACTTGACTTTCACAGGAAAGAAATTAGAAATAATAAGAAAGATAATTAATGCATTCAAAGATGACCATGGGGTACTTCAAGATCTTGAAGTATTTTTCCAGTCAGTGGGAAAAGATAAAACTATCTTCAATATTGTTTTAGTGCTAGCTCTTTGGCTTTATATCTTAGCATGGAAACCCTACCTTGCTGGGGGATTTGTCTGAAATACGTGAGAATTAAAGAGATAGAGAAAGACAAAGACTAAAGTGGTACTGAAGGCAAGAGAAGAAAGGCACCACAGAGAAAGCAGCATATAGAAGCAGTGGAAGATGTGAGGAATCCATGAGAGAAACAAAGAGGAAAGAAAAATCAAATTGGAAGAAACTGATAAAGTAGGAGGCAAAAGAAGAGACCAATGGATTCCTGACTGAGGGTGATGCCATATAATACATTATTCTTATCTCATATTCTCTTCCGACTCTTTAAGAAGTTGTGCTATCCATCTACTAAACACTTTATTTCCTTTCTTGTGCTTCCTTACAACACATGCCATCATCCAAGTAACCTAAGGAGTCTTTATTCCTTACAGTATAACTTGTCTAGGAAAGGTATGTCAAGTAAACAGCTCGTTCAGGCAGAATTCTTATAGAACATCTCTTGGTCTGATACTAAAACATTGACAAGTGAATGTACAGTTTCTGCTTTAATTATTTGTAGTGACAGGAGTGACTCCATGAACCAAAAATTATTTAAAAAAAAAAATAGTACATCTAAGGACTTTATTAACAAAGTGATGAAACAATCTATAGATTGGGAGAAAAAAAAATTAGGAGCCACATAAAGGATAAGGGCTTAATGTCCAGAAAATATAAACAACTCCTACAACTTAACAAGAAAAAAAATCAATCAAAAAATGGGCAAAGGACTTGAACAGGCATTTCACCAAAGTGATATACAAATGACCAAAAAGTACATAAAAAGATGCTCAACTTCATTAGCCATTAGAGAATTGCATATCAGAACCAGAATGAGATACCACTTAACCACCACTAGGATGGCTAACTTTAAGAAAACAGAAAGCAATAAATGTAGGTGAAGTTCTGGAGAAACAGAAACACTAATCCATTGCTAGGAGCCCTCGGTCACAGTGGTTAAGCTCTCAGCTGCTAACCAAAAGGTCAGCGGTTTGAACCCACCAGGTGCTCCATGGAAGAAAGATGTGGCAGTCTGCTCCTGTAAAGATTACAGTCTTGGAAACCCAATGAGGCAGTTCTATTCTGTCCTATAGGGTCATTATGAATCAAAATCAACTCGAATGCAATGGGTGGGTTTCAGTCCATTGCTGGTGGGGATGCAAAATGATGTAGCCACTGTGGAAAACAGTTTAGTGGATTTTCAAAAAGTTAAATATAAAACTACCATACGACCCAGCAATCCCACTCCTAGGTATACACCCAAGACACTTTAAAGTAGCTGCACAGACACATGTATGCCAATATTCATTGCAGAACTAGTCACAATAGCCAAAAGGTGGAAACAACCTGAACGTCCATCAGCAGAGGGGTGGATAAAAGAAATGTGGTACACACATACAATGGAATACTACTCAGCTATAAAGAGAATTGAAGCCCTGATACACGCTACAACATGAATGAAGTTTGAAAACATTGTGCCGAGTGAAGTAAGTCAATCAAAACAGACAAATACTGTATGATCTCACTTATATGAAATGCCTAGAATGGGCAAATGTACTGAGACCAAACTTTATTAGTGGTGACCAGGGGTGGGAGGGAAAAGGGAAGGGGATAGCATGATTTAGGATGCACTGAGTTTCTGTTTATGGTGATGGAAAATATGGCAATGGATATTGATGGTTGCACAACATGTTTGATACAACTGGTGTCATTGAATTGTACATATGAAAAATGTATTGGCAAATGTGTTATATATATTTTTACAACAATAAAAAATGTGATCTTAAAAAAAATGCTCCTAAATACTCAGTTCCCTTTGCGTTTTAAGATTCATACAACCTCACCCATCTCTCTCTCAAACGTTTTTCCTTTCTTTTTACCTGTGCTTTCTCCATTCCCACATTTCCTGTCTTGTAGTTCTTCCTGTCCATCTATTTCTCCTTGCCACTTCTCTCTGCCAACCATTTCTACTTTCATTCCCCTCTACCTCTTCCTCAGTTTATAAATTATTTAAATACAGTGCTGAAGTATATAGTAAACTGTGCCAATGTGTTAAATGTTAGTTGCAGAGGCTCCCTGGGTATCACAATAATTATTAAGTATCTGTAGTTAATACATATTTAAACAGTAATCATTACTACTTGCTAGGAACAGGTAAAGCCATCAAGGGGGTCTCAAATCAGAATAACCTTTAACACATCTGAGCAATAAAAGAGTTTGTTAGTAGAATTTATGAGGTTTCAAACCCCAAACTCTCAATTCTGAGAAAAGCGCCTTTTGGGTTGTGTTTTCTTCCCTCAAAGGGCCAACTATTGCTACTTTTAATTTCACTATTACTTGAATCACTGCTATAAAATGGTTATTTCAGATGAATTGGAGTAGCATAGACGATATTTTCTCTAAAGTTTCTTGGCTTAAATCATGCTTATGAGCCAAAGCATTTTCCATTAGTCATTTCTAGACGTGGCATAGTGGAAAACTGTGAGGGCTTTGATAACAGCCCCAACTCTGGTTTGACGCCCAATGTAGTCACTTAATACTGTTTGATCTTGACTTTATCACTTTGACTATAATTTTCTTATCTGTAAAACGGGATAATCAAACTGACATTGCACGGTTATAGGTAGGATACAATGAGGTATTTTGAAAAATATCTCAAATAATTCAACACATTACTGTAGTTATTATTAATACAGTGATCATTTATACACAAACCCAAGAAAAATGGGGGCGGGGAGTCCAAGTGTTACCATTGATCTCTTATTAAAATTACTTTCTTGTTTTGTTATTGCCTGAAACTTGATTCATTTTGTTCAAATTCGTTTTTAAATTTCTCAGTCTGAAAATATTGAGGAATCCTCAGAAATATTGAAATTAAATTTCATAGATAATACAAACTGTAGCAAATGCATATTAACTTATAATTTCCCCATGATCCATTTCTATCTCTCCTTCTTCATACCCTGCCAATATCATTTAGTCAATAAGTAGATTTTTTCTTGACATCACAGATTGCCTCTTCTTTGATTCTCCACACACTGTCCCAAAATGACATTGAAACTCCATTATATTTGTATTTGTGTGTTATATTGTTGCAATACAGCTGTGCTAGGACCAGGTTTGTTGATATAGAAAATGTATATATATATAATATGAGATAGAAAAGTTTCTTTATTCATTCATCATTATGGTTTTTAGTCATTCATTCAAATGCCATTTATTAACAACTTGAGATAAAAGTATGTTGGCTGTTACAGAAAGGAAGAGGTAGTTTCTATTGCCAAGGGGCTCACAAACTATTTAAATGTGATCTCTAATGGAGTGAATTTAACAAATGTTTGTTGAAAGGCCAAAGTGTATAAGGAAATATATTGAGTTTGTAGAAGAGCAGAATTTAAGACAATAAAATGCTTCTTTTTCAGGTCCTTGCATGATTATCAAGTACGTGATATATAAGTACTCAGTACATTCAAAAGTTTAAGTTTCAATATCGATAACTTCTAACATTACAGAGCACTTACATTGTGCCAGACAGGATTCTAGGTATCTATGCATATTATCTCAACTTGATCCTCTTAAAAATCCTCTATGTTATCTACTATTATTATTCCAGTTTTACAGATGAGGAAACTGAGGCACAGATTTGATAACTTGTCAAGATAATACAACTAAGTTTAGAAGCTTGGATTTGAATGCATGTAATTTGTCTCCACACCACAACTTAACCTCTATGATATATTGTATCATATAACTTATATACATATATATATATATATATATATATATATATGGCTTTGAAAACCCTATGGAGCAGTTCTACTCTGCACACATCAGATTGCCATGAGTTAGAATTGACTCATCAATGCGTTTGGTGTAGATAGATACGTAGATATACAAAACCTGCTGATACATATATGTGTATATATATATATATACACACACATATATGTGTTTATATATGTATACACGAGAGAGAGAGAGTTGTAGAGTAGAACTTCTCCATAGGGTTTTCTTGGCAGTAATCTTTACAGAAGTAGATTATAAAGCCTGTCTTCCATGATGCTGCTGGGTACATTTGAACTTCCAACCTTTAGGTTAGTAAAGTGCAAACCATTTGTGCCACCCAGGGTATGTGTGTGTGTATATACATATCCGTAAAACCAAATCTGTTCCCATCGAGTCTATTCTGACTCATAGCAACCCTATAAGACAGAATAGAACTGCTTCGTAGATTTTCCAAGGAGCAGCTGGTAGATTCAAACTACTGACCTTTTGGGTTAGCGGCTGAACTCTTAACCACTGCACCACCAGGGCTCCCTATATATATTTGTTTTATATATATGTATATATATATGTGTATATATATGTGTATATGTATGTATATATATGTATATATGTATATATGTGTATATATGCATACATATCTATATATATAAAACAAATCTAGTATATATGACATATGTAATATAATTAGCATTAGCTGTGGGTGCCTAATGTTTTTGTTTTTTGTTTAGTGGCATATGAGTTGAATTTTGAATAAGATGCAAAATTTTGATGGGTTGGGATGGAAATGGAAAGGCTCTAGACAGAGAAAACATATAAACAGAGGTGTTGCAGTAAGATGCTGCAGGGGGTGACCCATAAGCAGTAACACATTTTGTTTGGATGGAGAAAAGTCATATATAGGCAAGGAGTGGAAATTAAAGCCGGAAGATGTGAATGAGGAAATTCTACAGCAATGAGAGCTCTTAAATCTTTAAAAGGATAAAGCTTTGAAAGCATAGAGTTCCTGACAAGGGGTAACAGCCTAATCTTTGTGAGGCATTTGAAGAGGTCACCATAGCTGTCTGAACCCAAAGAACTGTGACTCTCCAGTTCCTGAAACAATTCCTGCTGGGTTTCAGGCAGCCCAGGGAGGTTCTGCTTAAATGACTGCATAAAATTACTCTTAACATATGGGGCTCGAAAGTAGTGATGTGTGTTGTCACATACACCAGTGATCACTGTCTCTAAGAGGAAAGGTAAGAGCATTAACTAGACCACATATCATGGCTTCTTTCTAGTCCTGTCACAGTCCAGGTCCATCCAGAAGCTGCTGAGCGAAATGGTTGACTTGCGTACCTTCATCCTTGAGAAGGTGAAGCAGAAGATGAAAGTCATTTCTTAATGTGTGGCAGAGAAAGTGAGAGGCAAGTCTTGAGTTTTCATTTAAACAAGACAATCTCATGCCCCTCTGGGGAGACAGAAGCAGTCGAATGGTTGTATTAAAACTGACACAAACTTAGTAGTCAAAAAGTAAAATAATACTTTTTAAAAAGAAAAATGATCTTGAAAGTTAGGTAGAATTATATCCTTGGCCTTCAGAAAAACACTGAAGCCAGGACCGAAATGTTTCTTGTTCCTCAGGTCTTTTCTTTCCTATGTTCTGCGTTATTACTTGCTAAATCAGTTGCAGCTGCTTACCTCGGTCCAGTGCATTTAAGCCCTATCATGGGGTCTCTGTAGCACCCTTTGAGAATTTCACCCATAACTCCTTACCAATTCCCTAAGCTGTCTTGACTTCTCTACCAGAAAATTGTTATTATATTTATAACAAGGTTCTAAGAATATTTCACCAAGCTTCAAACAAAACCCTGTTTTATATAACCAATGTATTATGCTTTCAATGTGTTTTTTCTCTCTGCATGATATCCTAGATTAATGCACTATATAATGTTTGTAAATACAACCATGTTTCTTCTTTAAAAGTCATTAAGAGGGTTTTAATAAACATTGACATGATCAATGTGTTAATTGGCTCCAGATAATGTTTATCAAATATTTAGGAAGAGAAAATAAAATACTGTGTAGCAAATAATCCAATCCAAGGAAGTAGTTTTATTGGAAAGGATTTGCTTAATTGGGATAGAATTTCAACACTAAGAGCCTTTTTAAATACAAATGGAAAGAAGAGGTAAGAATTAGCTTAAGTAAAAAATGCAACATTAGGTTTGCAAATTTAATTGAACTAAGTTAGAAAATTTGGAGTTTATGTTACAGGTATAAACCCAAATTATGCTCTTTGTTTAAGTGTGATAGACTGCAAAAATTTAACAGCTAATAGCATTATTTGTTAATAATAATATTCTGTATTGCAAAACTGAGGACCTTAAAAAAAATTACTTTCTCTTGTTTTTGTGTCTGAGGGCCTGTCCAGGCATAGAGGAAAGATTTGAGTAACATAGGTATAATTCTGTTTAACTACCCTAATTTACTCCTGCTTTCACTTCTTTTAATGAGGAAAAATACATATATATGATAGATTGTGTGTGTGTATGTATGTATATATCTATCTGTCTGTCTAACTGTCTGTCTATCTATGTATCTATACATATGGAAACCCTGGTGGCATAGCGGTTAAGTGTTACGGCTGCTAACCAAAAGATTGGCAGATCAACTACACCAGGCGCTCCTTGGAAACCCTAAGGTCAGTTCTACTCTGCCCTATAGGGTCACTATGAGTCAAAATTGACTCGATGGCAACATGTTTGGTTTTTCCTTATTTATATATGAATAAGGAAGACAGAAGAATAGTCTATGCCTTTGAATTATGGTGTTGGCGAAGAATATTGAATATACAGTGAACTGCCCAAAGAGTGAACAAATCTGTCTTGGAAGAAGTAGAGCCAGAATGCTCCTTAGAAGCAAGAATGGCAAGACTTTGTCTTACGTACTTTGGACAAGTTATCAGGAGGGATCAGTCCCTGGAGAAGGGCATCATGCTTGGTAAAGTAGAGGGTCACCGAAAAAGAGGAAGACCCTCAACAAGATGGACTGACATAGTGGTTGCTACAATGGGCTCAAGCATAACGGTGATTGTGAAGATGGCACAGGACCAGGCAATGTTTTATTCTGTTGTATACAGGATCACTATGAGTTGGAACTGATAGCACTTAACAAAAACAACAATATGACATATTGTATTTATACATATATATATTTCTTGTCGTTTTTTGAACTATCTAGCAAAGGATTTACTGTTTTGTTTTTTAGCTAACTCCTTTATTTATTTTTGCTAATGAAGTTTTTTTAATTAATTAATTTTTTTATTGTACTTTAGAGGAAGGTTTACAAAGCAAATTAGTTTCTCATTAAACAATTAATACACATACTGTTTTGTGACATTGGTTGCCAACCCCATGACATGTCAACTCTCTCCCTTTCTCCACCTTGGGTTCTCAGTTACCAGCTTTCTTGTCTCCTCCTGCCTTCTCATCCTTGCCCCTGAACCGTTGTACTCATTTAGTCTCATTTTGTTTTATGGGCCTGTCTAATCTTTGGCTGAAAGGTGAACCTCAATAGTGACTTCAGTACTGAGTTAAAAGAGTATCCAGGGGCCATACTCTCAGCCAGTCTCTGTTAGACCAGTAGGTCTGGTCTTTTTTTGTAATGCTACCCACCAAAGTAGGATGTAGAACATTTTTTTTAATAAATTATGTTATGCCAGTTGAGCTAGATGTCCCCAGAGACCATGGTCCTCAGCCCTCAGCCCAGTAATTCAGTCCTTCAGGGAGTTTTGATGTGTCTGTGAAGCTTCTGCGACCTTGCCTTGGTCAAATTGGGCTGACTTCTCCAGTATTATGCACTGTCTTACCCTTCACAGAAGTTATCACTTATCTATTTTCTGGTTAGTGCCTCCCTACCTCTTCCCTTCCTAGTAACCATCAAAGATTGTTTCTTCCTGGGTGTAAACTTTTTCATGAGTTTTTATAATAGTGGTCTCAGTGTTTGTCCTTTTGTGATTGACTTGTTTCACTTGGCATAATGTCCTTCATATTGCTTCATGTTGTGAGCTGTTTCACAGATTCGTCATTGTTCTTTATTGAGTAGTGTCCCATTGTGTGTGTATACCATAGTTTTTTATCCATTCATCTGTTGATGGGTACTTAGGGTGTTTCTATCTTTTTGCTGTTGTGAATAATGCTGCAGCGAACATTGGTGTGCATTTGTCTATTCGTGTGATAGCTCCTATTTCTTTAGGATATATTCCTAGGAGTGAGATTGCTGGATTGTATCGGATTTCTATTTCTAGCTTTTAAAGCAAGTGCAATATCATTTTCCAAAATTGTCGTACCATTTTACATTCCCACCAGCAGCGCATAAGAGTTCCAAGCTCCCAACATTAGTTACTTTCTTTTTTTTTTTATTTGTGCTGGTAATGTTGGAGTGAGGAGGTATCTCATTGTAGTTTTGATTTGCATTTCTCTAATGGCTAGTGATCGCGAGCATTTCCTCTTGTGTCTGTTAGCAGCCTGAACGTCTTCTTTGATGAAGTGTCTTTTCATATCCTTTGCCCAATTTAATTGAATTATTTGTCTTTTTGTTGTAGCGGTGTTGGATTTTCCTATAGATTTTAGAGATTAGAACTTTGTCAGATTAGAACCCTGCTTGTAGGTTCTCTTTTTACTTTTTTGGTGAAGTCTTTTGATGAGCATAAGTGTTTAATTATTAGAAGATCCCAATTATCTAGTTTATCTTCTGGTGTTTATGTATTGTTAGTTATCATTTGTATGCTATTTATGCCGTGTATTAGGGCCTCTAGCATTGACTTTATTTTTTTTTCTATGATACTGATAGTTTTCGGCTTTGTATTTAGGTCTTTGATTCATTTTGAATTAGTTTTTGTGTACTGTGTGAGGTACCGGTCCTGTTTCATTTTTTTACAGATGGACATCCAGTTTTGCCAGGACTATTTGTTAAAAAGACTTGTCTTTTCCCCCTTTAATGGAATTTCTGCCCTTGTCAAAGATCAGGTGACTGTAGGTGGATGGATTTACATCTGGGTTCTCAATTCTGTTCCATTGGTCAATGGGTCTGTCGTATCAGTACGAGGCTGTTTTGACTACCGTAGCTGTATAGAAGTTTCTGAAGTCAGGTAGTGCAAGTACTTCTACTTTATTCTTTTTCTTCAAGAGGAAAGCAAAAGCATTTCAAGCTGTTATTACAAAATTTAAATTTCAAGCAAAAGTTAAAATGAGTGGGTAAAATAAAGGAATATTGAATGTTTTGTTTTGTTTTTTCCTCTCAAAATTCACCTTGCAAATAAAATGAAAGATAAGTTTTGATGATGATTGACAAGGATGTTCCTGTTCGGACTAAAACAATATAGAGTCATCAAAGTAAATATTTAAGGCCTAGGGAATACAGGTATATCTCGTTTTATTGCCCTTCACTTTTTTGTTTTTTAGAAATTGAAGGTTAGTGGCAACCCTGTGTTGAGCAAGTCTATTGCCGCCATTTTTCCAACAGCATATGCTCACTTCGTGTTTCTGTGTATCACATTTTAGTAATTCTCGAAATATTTCAAACTTTTTCATTATTGTTATATCTGTTATGGTGATCTGTGATCAGTGATCTTTGATGTTACAATTGTAATTGTTTTGGGGCACTATGAACCAAGCCCATATAACACAATGAACTTAATCAATAAATGTGTGTGTTCTGACTGCTCCACTGACCAGCAATTCCCCCATCTCAGTGCCTCTCCTCTGGCCTCCTTATTCCTCGAGACACGACAATATTGAAAATTAAGTCAATCAATAACCCTACAATAGCCTCTAAATGTTCACGTGAAATCAAAATCCAGAAATGATTAAACTTATTGAGGAAGGTATGTTGAAAGCCAAGATAGGTCGAAAGCTAGACCTCCTTCACCAAACAATTAACCAAGTTGTGAACGCAAAGAAAAAGCTCTTGAAGGAAATTAAAAGTGCTACTCCAGTGAACACACATATAATAAGAAAACAAAACAGCCTTATTGCTGATATGGAGAAAGTTCTAGTAGTCTGGAAAGAAGATCAAAGCAGCCACAACATTGCCTTAAGCCAAAGCCTAATCCAGAGCAAGGCACTAACTTTCTTCAATTCTATGAGAGCTGAGAGAGATGAAAAAGCTGCAGAAGAAAAGTTTGAAGCAAACAGAGGTTGGTTCATGAAGTTTAAGGGAAGAAGCCATCTTCATAACATAAAACTGCAATGTGAGGCAGCAAATGCTGACATAGAAGCTGCAGCAAGTTATCCAGAAGATCTAACTAAGATAATTGATGAAGGTAGCTACACTAAACAACAGATTTTGAAAGCAGACGAAACAGCCTTGTGTTTGAAAAAGATGACATCTAGGACTTTCATAGCTAGAGAAAAGTCAATGCCTGGCTTCAAGGCTTCAAAGGACAGTCTTTGTTAGGGGCTAACAAAAAAAAAAAAAGCCCTGTTGTTGGTGACTAAAGCAGCTGGTGACTTTAAGTCGAAGCTAATGCTTATTTTCCGTTTGAAAAATACTAGGGCTCTTAAGAATTATGCTAAGTCCACTCTGCCTGTGCTCTATAAATGGAACAACAAAGCCTGGATGACCGCAAGTCTGTTTACAACATGGTTTACTGAATACTTTAAGTGCACTATCGAGACTTTCTTTTCAAAAATAAAAAGATTCAAAATATTACTGCTCATTGACAATGTACCTGGTCATCCAAGAGCTCTGATGGAGATGTACAAGGAGATTAATGTTTTCATGCCTGCTAACACATGATCCATTCTGCAGCCCCCAGATCAAGGAGTAATTTTAACTCTCAAGTCATATTATTTAAGAAATACATTTCATAAGGCTATAGCTGCCATAATGGTGATTCCTCTGATGGATCTGGGAAAAGTAAATTGAAACCCTTCTGGAAAGAATTCACCATTCTAGGTGCCATTAAGAATATTCATGATTCATGGAAGGAGTTCAAAATATCAACACTAACAGGAGTTGGGAAGAAGTTGATTCCAATCCTCATGGATGACTTTGAGGGGCTCAAGACTTCAGTGGAGGAAGTAACTGCAAATGTAGTGGAAATAGCAAGAGAACTAGAATTAGAAGATGTCACTGAATTGCTGCAATCTCATGATAAAACTTTAACAGGTGAGAAGTTGCTTCTTATGGATGAACAAAGAAAGTGGTTTCTTGAAATGGAATCTACTCTTGTGAAAATGCTATGAACATTGTTGAAATGACAACAAAGGATTTAGAATATTACATACATTTAGTTGATAAAGCAGTGGCAGGATTTGAGAGGATTGACTCCAATTTTCAAAAAAGTTCTACCGTGGGTAAAATGCTATCATACAGCATTGCATGCTCCAGAGAAATCTTTTGTGAAAAGAAGTGGCAATAGATGCAGCAAATTTCATTGTTGTCTTATTTTAAGAAATTGCCACAGCCACTGCAACCTTTAGAAACCACCACCCTGATCTGTCAGTGGCCATTAACACACAGGCAAGAACCTTCCACTAGCAAAAGATGAAGATTCACTGAAGGCTCAGATGATGGCTAGCATTTTTTAACAATGAAGTGTTTTTAAATTAAAGTATGTACTTTTTTTTAGACATAATGCTATTGCATTCTTAATAGACTACTAAAAAACCAAACCAAATCCACTGCAGTCGAGTCAATTCCCACTCATAGCAGCCCTATAGGACAGAGTAGAACTACCCCATAGGATTTCCAAGGGGCACCTGGTAGATTCGAACTGTCCATCTTTTGGCTAGCAGCCAAACTCTTAACCACTACACTACCAGCATTTCCTAATAGACTACAGTATAATGTAAATATAACTTTTATATGCACTGGGGAACAAAAAATTCTTGTGACTCGGTTTATTGTGATATTCACTTTATTGTGGTGATCTGGAACCGAACCCACAGTATCTCCGAAAGTATGCCTGTAATAAGAGATAAAGTCCATAATCAGTTTTTACCTACCTAAAAGTGTTATATGTATATACATATATGCATATATATATTTCTATTTATATACAATTTCTAATGTTAAGAAAAATGCACATACTCTACAAAGAGAGCAGCAATCTCTCCCAGAGTCCCTATCATTAAGTAATGTGCTTCATGAAAAACTGTTATTCCGGTGTTTTCAGAAAACTTGACTTAATCTTTATTGCACATTCATTTCCAACTTTATCTCCTTTTTTTTTTCTTTTCTTATAGTTTAATGAAGGCAAGGAATACCAGAGTTTTTTGACCTGGGACCGAAAGTTTGTCTGTTGTTCTAATATTTATTTTTCCACTTATTTTGACAAGGCAGCTAAAGTGATATCCCAACATTCATGTTACACAAAATTTAGAGTAGAGGATTTTTTTGGGTAAATATGTTATTGTTACAGAAGAGTTTAAGATTAGAGAAGGAAACTGTACGATATTATGGTTTATTTGATAGACTTGTGAACATATTTTTTTAAAACTGCAGTGAGCAGCACAAAAAAGTAAAGACAAGTTCTATGTTTTAAGACTAAAAGATTCATGAGATTTTAAGGAAATAAACATTATGAGTGATGGGGGGAATGAAAAAAATCAAATGAGTCAGGTGTAGCTATAATAAAAAGCTTATATTTTACATTTACTTAATTTTCTGTGACATTTTTCTATACTGTAAGAAATAGCTAGTCAAGAAAATTAATTATATGACAAGATATAATATACTTGAAAGAATGCACAATGTTTAGATCAGATAAATTTGTGATTATTCTTTTAATAGAAAAAATAATAGTCAAGGTTATATTTATTTTCAATAATATTATACATTTTAAAAATAATTTGGTTTTATGATACAAATTAAATCTAAGGGCATAATTAATTCTTTTAGCCACAGCAATCTAATGTCACATATATTTATTCAAGTTATTATTTGTGTTTACTGTTTAAAATGTACTAAAAATCCTACTAAGCACACTATGGGCTTCTCTAATTCACCATAATGATTTGTGCCACAAAAACATTGAACAGCTTCTACAAGATGAGTAAAGAGTTAAAGAAGGCCTTACCTTTATTAGAGAGCTACATATTTGCACAGTTATTTCAGGTTTAATATAATGTTAAAAACTTTATGTGGTTACATGCTTTTCACACTATAAAATGAGGTATAGCAGAATTTATTTTTTCCCTCAATGAAAGAAATGAGTGAGCCTTCTCTCTTTCACACGTCTCAATCAGTAGAATGTACAAAGTGAATTGTCAAAATTCATTTTTAAATATATATATCATTCCTAAATGGTGCAAATGGTTAAGCTCTCAACTACTATCCTAAATGTTGGCAGTTCGCAGACACCCAGAGGCACCTAGGAAGACAAGCCTTGCAATCTATTTCCAGAATATCACAGCCTTAAAAACCCTATGGAACGGTTTTACTCTTTACATATGGGGTCGCCATGAGTCAGAAATTAATTGACAGCAACTAACAACATGTATAAGAAGCCCTGGTGGTGCAAACGGTTAAGCATTCGTCTGCCAGCAAACACTTGGCAGTTGTAACTCACCCAGCAACTCCGAGGGAAAAAGACCTGGCGACTGCTTCTGTAAAGATTACACTGAGGAAAACCTTACGGAACAGTTCTACTTTGTCAGTGGGATTGCTGTGTGTCAGAATTAACTCGCAGGCACCCAACAGTAACAACAACATATATTTTAAATTCTTTGAACTATGTCACCATCTCTGCCTCACAAAGTCCAAGGACACATAAATAAGAAAAAAAGAAACAAAATTTTTACAAGAAGAGTTAATCTCAAAAGGAGTGTATACAAAATTTTCCGAAAATCAAAACCACACCCATACCGGCAGAGGGACTTTGGGAAGTTATTTAAGCCTTCTGAGTCTCATGTGTCCTCATTTTTAAAGTGGTGCTGTTGATATATATTTGTAAAGTTAACAAGGGACAGTCCATCTAAAGAGTTTATTCCAGTGCCTGACACAAAGTAAGTACTCCATAAGTACTACATATTACCTAATTTTAGAACATTTCATTTAAATAAAAATTGAATTTTTCCGTATTACGTAAACATTTTTTAGGTTTATTTAAGAGAGCACAAACAGATGGTAGAACTGACTTTATTATTATTGTTATTATTTTATGTTTTGGTTAATAATAAAGCATAACTTGCCTAATAAGTTCCTGCCTGGAAGCGTTTGTTAAAATTTAACACAAACATAACCAAAAATCACAAGGGTTCTTTTGTCTTCTTATATAGTCTGCTGTACTCCCTTAGTAACACAATGACAAGTGACTTTAAAGTCCACAAAGAGGTGAATTTTCATACTTACTATAGAACTTTATATTTTTAAAATTGCTACTCGTATAGTATATCATTTGATACTCACAATAGCCAATGAGTGAGACCTTTTGCTAATTTACAAATGAGACCAATGGGTTTTAGAGCGGTTATGTAATTGGTCAACGTCAAACAGAATTGGCAAAGTGAGGACTAGAACCTAGGTTCCAAGTGTTCCGTTGTACTCCAGATTCCTCCTCACTGCTCCATAAATGCTGAGCTCTCATTAACATCATTGTTTTATGTAAAGACATTGGAAGTGATATGATAGACCCTGTGATATGCCTATATTGGAGATGGAAACAAACTGATTCATCTACTGCATGAGCAAATGCCACTGGTAAACCTTAGTTTTAAAGCTAAGACTGGCTAACTCAGATTGGAATACATTGTGGATGTGGTACAGGTTAAGTGTTCAATTGCACCTTTCGAGATTAGTGAAGAAGAACAATCAATTTGAAATCCACAGGTGGCAACCTTGACTTTGCATCCTAGAGATTTGCACTGATTTAGAATTGTTTTTGATGTTATTGGTGCCACAAAGCTTACTGATTTCCAGGCACTCACTGAGTGAGAATTCAACATTATTTGCAACTGTTTGCAATCGTAAAAGTGAAGGTCAAGCACTGTTGGTCAAATGATAAGTAAAGTCCATTTTATCTCCAGAATCTGCAAAAGAAAACAATAACACTCTGTGTTATTATTATTGAAAGTTTTGGAAAGTAGTTGTTAATTATTTAAAATATTCAGAAAACATTTTGATATTAGCTATATTTTATAACTATAAATGCATTCAAATTTAGAAGACCTCAGAATATTTTCAATATTGCATTTCATTCTACACATGCTTATTAATAATACATATGTGTATGAGTGAACTTTAATGTCTTCTTCATCCAAATTTTTATTAATAATGCAAAGAAAACCCAAGGAAACAATCTCATATACTACCAAACTCATAACTACTGCCTGTATTTTAAGATATATATATATATTTACAAATATATAGACATATATATTATATCATAAGACATTAAAGCATATTTGTTTACTAACATTTTGCTTCTTTCAAATTCCTTGGGTTAAAAATACCCAAAAATATATTAGATAGCAAAAAATGAATCAGATAGAGACGTATAGAGCCAACATTCAGGGAGTGAAAATTTTTTGAAACACATTGGTGTGATGCACAAGCATAAAATACTACTGTAAAACCTGAAAGTTCAGAACCTTTACCAGCTTCCAATATATCCCTTCAATCTTCAACCAGTTTCTCAGCCAGAATGTGGAACTGTCTTTTGAGAGTTTGGTGAGAAAGTAGACCAAATTATTCTATTTAAATGCTAAATATTGATTGTCAAAAGGAAAATAAATGTTTAAAATTTTGAAATTTAGATGGTTGCTAATCAGGTGTGTCATTGCCTTTAAGGGAAGTTTGGTTGTATTTCTTGTCTTCCACGTTCATGTAGGATGGTGTCTGTTTATTTGTTTCTTGCATTTTTACCCTAGTCTTTTAGCTATTTCAAAATAGTGTTTGATTTAGATTTGTCTTCAGAAATAACAAATATTTTGTGTATAATGGTACTTCTGAAATAATATATACTTAAAAACAACAACCACCACCACAACAAAAACAGTTGCCATCAATTCAGTTCTGACTCATGACGTCCCCATGTGAGTCAGGGTGGAACTGTGCTCTGTAGGGCTTTGAAAGGCTGACTTTTCGGAACTAGATCTTCAGGACTTTTTTTGCTAATATGTACTTAGGACAGGCCTAACACAAAATTTATTTTGTTTCCTACTTGCCAATTTTCATCTTGTTTTACCTGTTATCTTCCACCAGGCTATCCTACATAATTTCTTTTCCAATTTACAATTTTAGACGCTGTTAACAGGCAACATTACATATAGTAGAGAAATTTATAGTTTAATTTTGTTGAACTGAAACAATCTGGGTTTTCAGAACTAATTCTTTTTTAAGTATATTTTAGGTTTTTTTTTTCCTTCTGAAATCTATGAATGAACTTGATTGTAATCAAGCTTATTTTGTTATTATATATACTTGATTTTATTACAATATGTGTTTTAATTTACTTTGCTGATAAATACAGTGATAGCCTAATGATTATCTGACACATAGCCTTAGCTACCATAGGGTATATGAGGTATATATCTATTTATGGAAGAAATGAATCTGCAAATTATTATTTTTATAGATCTGATGTAGAAATTTAACATTTAAGACAACATATTCTTAATTTTGTTCACCTTAGTGGTTGTGGATACTATTAATTCTATAATGTTACTCAGAGAGATAGAGTACCTTTTCAGCATAGAAAAGTTATAAGTAAAAAAGCTGAGATACAAATCCTGATTTTATTTATTTATTTTTCTTTTTTCCCATGCAAGAATTTATACATACATTGTTATGTGACTCTAATTGCTCTCCCCATACTGTGACAGCACACTTCTCCTTTCCAACCCTGATTCCCCATGTGTATTCAACCAGCTCCTAACCCTCTCTGCCTTCCCATCTCACCTCTGGACAGAAGCTGCCCATTTAGTCTCTTGTATCTACTTCAGCTAAGAGGCACACTCCTCAAAAGCATCAGTTTATATCCCACAGTCCAGTCCAACCCCTGTCTAAAGAGTTGGCCTCAGAAATTGTTTTACTTCTGGGCTGGTAGAGAATTCAGGGCCATGCTTTCCAGGATTCCTCTAGTCTCAGTCAGACTATTGAGTCTGGTCTTCTTACTTGAATTTGAGTTCTGCACCCCACCTTTCTCCTGCTCCATCAGGGACTCTCTGTTATGTTCCCTGTCAGGGTGGTCATTGGTGGTAGCTGGGCACAATCTAGTTCTTCTGGTCTCAGGCTGATGAAGTCTCTGGTTTATGTGGCCCTTTCTCTCTCTTGGGCTAATACTTTCCTTGTGTCTTTGGTGTTCTTCATTTTCCTTTATTATAGGTGGTTGGGACCAAATGATGCATCTTAGATGGCCGCTTCCAAGCTTTTAAGACCCCAGACGCCACTCACCCAAGTAGGATGCAGAACATTTCCTTAATAAGCTTTGTTATGCCAATTGACCTAGATGTCCCCTGAAAGCATGGTCCCCAGACCCTTACCCCTGATACTCTGTCCCTCAAAGTGTTTGGCTGTATTCAGGAAACTTCTTAGCTTTGGTTTAGTCCAGTTGTGCTGACTTCCCCTGTAGTGTGTGCTGTCCTTCCCTTCACCTAAGATAATTCTTTTTTTTTTTTTAATTGTTGTAGTTTAAATGAAGTTTACATTTCAAGTTAGTCTTCCATACAAAAATTTATACATACATTGTTATGTGACCCTAATTGCTCCCCCCATACTGCAACAGCACACTCCTCCTTTCTACGCCAATTCCCCATGTCCATTCAACCAGCTCCTAACCCTCTCTGCCTTCCCCTCTCACCTCTGGACAGAAGCTGCCCATTTAGTCTCTTGTATCAACTTGAGCTAAGAGACACACTCCTCACGAGTATCTCTTTATGTCCCACAGTCCACTACAATCCCTGGCTGAAAAGTTGGCCACGGAAATCGTTTTACTTCCTTGCTGATAGAGAATGCAGGGATCATGCTTTCTGGGGTTCCTCCAGTCTCAGTCAGACCATTAAGTCTGATCTTACTAGAATTTAAGTTCTGCACTCCACTTTTCTCCTGCTCCATCAGGTATTCTCTGTTGTGTTCCCTGTCAGGGCGGTCATTGGTGGTAGCTAGGCACCATCTAGTTCTTCAAGTCTCAGGCTGATGAGGTCTCTGGTTTATGTGGCCCTTTCTGTGTCTCGGGCTAATACTTTCCTTGTGTCTTTGGTGTTCTTCATTCTCCTTTACTCCAGGTGGTTGAGACCAATTGATGCATCTTAGATGACCACTTGCAAGCTTTTAAGACCCCAGACACCTCTCACCAAAGTAGGATGCAGAACATTTTCTTAACAAGCTTTGTTATACCAATTGACCTTGATGTCCCCTGAAATCATGGTCCCCAGACCTCTACCCCTGCTACTCTGTCCCTCAAAGTGTTTGATTGTATTCAGGAAACTTCTCAGCTTTGGTTTAGTCCAGATGTGCTGACTTTCCCTGGAGTGTGTGCTGTCCTTCCCTTCACCTAAGATAATTCTTATCTACTATCTAGTTAGTAAATAACCCTCCCCCTCCCTCCCTACCCTTGCTACTCTGTCCCTCAAAGTGTTTGACTGTATTCAGGAAACTTCTCAGCTTTGGTTTAGTCCAGATGTGCTGACTTTCCCTGTAGTGTGTGCTGTCCTTCCCTTCACCTAAGATAATTCTTATCTACTATCTAGTTAGTAAATAACCCTCACCCTCCCTCCCCACCCTCATAACCATCAAAGAATGTTTTCTTCTGTGTTTAAACCTTTTCTTAAGTTCTTATAATAGTGGTCTTATACAATATATGTCCTTTTGTGATTGACTAAGTTCACTCAGCATAATGACCTCCAGCTTCCTCCATGGTATCAGATGTTTCACGGCTTAATCGTTGTTCTTTATCATTGCTTAGTATTCCGTTGTGTGGATATACTATAACTTGTTTATCCATTCTTCTGTTGATGGGCACATCGGTTGTTTCTATCTTTTTGCTATCGTAAACAGTGCTACAATGAACATGGGTGTACATGTATCCATTCATGTGATGTTTCTTATTTCTCCAGTTATGTATTCCAAGGAGCTGGATTTCTGGATCCTATGGTACTTCTATTTCTAGCTTTTTAAGGAAGCGCCAAGTCTGTTTCCAAAGTGGTTGCACACTTAACATTCCCACCAAAAGTGTATAAGTGTTCTAGCCTCTCCACAACCTCTCCAGCATTTATTATTTTGTGTTTTTTGGATTAATGCTAGCCTTGTTGGGGTGAGATGATATCTCATTGTAGTTTTGATCTGCATTTCTCTAATGGCTAATGATCGTGAGCATTTCTTCATGTGTCTGTTAGCCGCCTGAATATCTTCTTTGGCAAAGTGCCTGTTCATATCCTTTGCCCATTTTTTAATTGGGTTATTTATTTTTTTGTTGTTGAGGTTTTCCAGTATGTTGTAGATTTTAGAGATTAGACGCTGATCGGATTTGTTGTAATCAAAATTTTTTTCCCAGTCTCTAGGTTGTCTTTTTACTCTTTTAGTGAAGTCTTTTGATGGGCATAAGTGTTTGATTTTTAGGAGCCCCAGTTATGTAGTCTCTCTTGTGGTGCTTGTGCATTGTTACTTATGGTTCGTATTGTGTTTATGCCATGTATTAGGGCTCCTAGCATTGTCCCTATTTTTTCTTCCATGATCTTTATCATTTTTGATTTTTTATTTAAGTCTTTGATCCAGTTTGAGTTAGTTTTTGTGCATGGTGTGAGGTATAGGTCTTGTTTCAGTTTTTTGCAGATGGATATCCACTTATGCCAGCACCATTTGTGAAAGAGACTGTCTTTTCTCCAATTAACGGACTTTGTGACTTTGTCAAATATCAACTGCTCATAGGTAGATGAATTTATGTCTGGATTCTCAATTCTGTTCCGTTGGTCTATGTATCTGTGGTTGTACCAGTACCAGGCTGTTTTGACTACTGTGGAGGTATAATAGTTTCTAAAATCAGGTTGTGGGAGGCCTCCCACTTTTTTTTTCTTCTTGAATACTTTACTTATACGGGGCCTCTTCCCTTTCCATAAGAAGTAGGTGATTTGTTTCTCCATCTCATTAAGAAACGCCATTGGAATTTGGATCAGGATTGCATTGTATCTGTAGATTGCTTTCATTAGAATTGACCTTTTCACAATGTAGTGTCTTCCTATCCATGAGCAAGGTATGTTTTTCCACTTATGCAGGTCTCTTTTGGTTTCTTGCAGTAGTGTCTTGTAGTTTTCATTGTATAGGTCTTTTACATCTCTGGTGAGATTTATTCCTAAGCAGTCCTCAGGCCCCTGATGTGGGTAGGTGAAGACCCTGCTTAATGGGCAGAGCAGTGTCAAATATCAAGAGCCTGCCATTTCACAGCTGAAACAGTTGAAGTTAGAGTTCTGCTATATACTCTGTTGCACTGAGGTAATGAGGGCTTACACTGTTGAGATGAACCCACAGAAGTCTATGCAGGGGGAAAGGCACTCAAAGTCCATGGATCCCATATGCCTGTGCCTAGGCAAAGGAGATGTGCCTACCCTGGGTTCCTGGCTTAGGGGAGCCGGCAGTTTATTTTTTCCCCTATTTGTTAATTTGTTTGGTCTCCAAGGCAGGGAGAATGGCTCCGGGTGTGTGACAAATCCTACTTGTCAGCGGACTCGGCAATTGGTGAAGCTGTTCCAGGACCCAGTGCAGAGCAGGGAGCAGAGAGGTAAATGGGAGAGAGGTTTTTTCGTAAGCGGAGTGTTTTTGATCCACATGGTAAGCCGTATGCAAGTACTTATCTTTCACAGAGGGCTGCTTCTCACTGGTTCTGTGTGGCAGAGTAGACTCTCCGTGGCTGGGTCTCTCCCTAGCACTGCCACTTGCCTGCCTCACCGCTCAACCCAGAGCTGATCAGGCCTGAAGGGCTCAGGCTCTCGCCAGTTCAGGTCTGGCAACTCTTCACTGCTTCCGAACCTTCTCTCCCTCCCCCTGCCACTCAGTCCTTTTCCTCAACACTGCCTTTGATGTTCAGGGCTCCCAGATTGCCATATATAATCGAATCACTTGTTTCATAGGGTGTTTGTTGTAAGAGGGTCGACCGGAAGCATCTGACTGTTCCGCAGTCTTGGCCTTGCCTCCCAAATCCTGATTTTAAAATTCTGTCATTTTGTTCTTCAAACAAATACTGCTGTTGTTGTTGTTAGGAATTGTTGAGTCAGCTCTGACTTACAGTAACCTTATGTGTATAACAGAACAAAACATTGCCCAGTCCTGCACCATACTCAAACTCATGTTTGAGCCCATTGTTGCAGCCATTACGTCAATCCATTTCATTAAGGGTCTTCCTCTTTTTTTGCTGACCTTCTACTTTACCAAATATGATGTCCTTCACAAGTCGTTTGTCCCTCCTGATGATGTGTTCAAGTAAGTGAGATGAATTCTTGCCATCCTCACTTCTAAGAAGCATTCTGGTGGTATTTACTCCAAGACAGGTGTCTTTGTTCTTCTGGTAGTCCATGAAATATTCAATATTCTTCACCAACGTCACAGTTTGAATGCAACAATTCTTCTTTTGTCTTCCTTTTTCATTATCCAGCTTTCACATGCATATGAGGCGGTTGAAAATACCATGGTCAACAGAGATATACACACCCACAAACAAATAGCTTCAATGCTATATAAGCAAAAATCAGTGGTTAAATAGTGAGAAAAAAACATTTGGAGTGTTTTTGTTTCTGTTATTTATCTTTGACTGTTGGTGTAATAAAGACAGAGACCTACCTAGATTTTGCAGTGATTTTTTTTTATATGATATAGATGAGCACCCTCCAATAAAAATAAAATGCGAGACATGCATGCAATGTTAACTTTTATAGTAGCTACATATACAAAAATAAAAAGGAACAAGTGAAATTAATTTTAATAACATGAATTCTGTTATGCAATATTCCCAAAATATAATCATCTTAATATTTACTCAAAATAAAATTATTAATGAGATATTTTGCATTCTTCTTTTGTACTGACTGCAAAATCGGAAGTATATTTTACACTTACAGTTCCTCTCAATTTAGATGCTAAATTTTCATCAGAAATACTTCACTTGAGTTTATATTTTGTAAAATTAATAGTGGAAAAATATAATTAGGTAGCCAAGTTTTTCCAAACATACCTACAATTTTCTAGTAAAGAATTGATTATAAATATAATTTGCTTTTGCATCTGTGTTTACATTGACAAAATTGGTTTTCTTTTATGAAATAACTGATTTGACTTTGAAGTAAGAAAAGTTGCAAAACTATATCTATGCAAGTTAAATAAATTCACTCTTGTACCAACTTGTGTTATTAACATCAGATTCAAAGAGGTATTTAATAAACAAAAAAGCAACTCTAAATTTATCAGTATCAAGCGAATATTCTAATTTTTTGTAGTTTTGCCATCAATTTACATAATGATGTCAGTTAAAATTAAAATTATTTGCTATTGATTCATATCAGAAAATTGTGTAAAATCATTATTCTGTAAAACCCCATGGATTAGAACTGCTCCACAGAGTTTTCAAAGCCATGACTTTTGGAAGAAGATTGCCATGCCTGTTTTCTGAGAATATCATTAATACTGGTTCATAATAGGAAAAGTTTAGATTCTTCATTTATTGTCATACCTATATAGTTAGATCTCAAAAAGCTCTTGCTTTACCTGTAGTTTCAAATTTAGTTTATTTATAATCACTTGATATTGGTGAGAAAATGTAAATAACACCATCATTTCTTATCTTTTCCTGCTAAAAGTTTAGAAGCATTCCCGTTGTTTCAAAAAAAAAAAAAAATCTTAAAACAAGGATAACAGTATGGTTGATCTTTGTAAAAATCTTCTGCTAATCAAACAATGGGCCTTTTCAAAGAACAAGAAATCATTGAATTAATTATCTTCTGTTTCTTTCAACAGTTCCATGCATTGGCATTGATTCTTAACATTTACACATACATAAGGGAAGATCTTAACCACTGTATGTGTGACATTTTCATAGAGCCTGCTTCTGTTCATGAAGCACAAATATTTTCCATATGTATCAAGCAGTGGAATGAAGAAGTAAGGAAAACATCAATCTCTTGTTTTAAAATTCCAATGAATCTGGATTTTTTTAGTTATGTAAAAAACAAAACAGAGTTTCTGTAAAATAAGAGCTTTATTCAGATTCAAAGATTGGCAAATCAGGAAGTACCAAAATGAAAGTTCAAGATGGTGTTCCAAAGAGGGAGCATAAGCACAAGTCCTTTATACTCAATTTTGCAGAACTCTGTACAGAGTTGGGAAAGAGTACCAGGAAACATTTGATTGGTTGATACTCAACGTGCTCTATAAGACTCAACATGCTCATTAGCCTCAGTTTTCTGCATTACAGAACTAGTTCCTGCAGTAATCTGGGTGGGCTACCTCAGAACGTTGCAGAACAAGTTATTTTGGTTAAGGATGTGGTCATGGGTCACATACTCTAAAAAACAGAAGCAAAGATCTAGGACAAAATGAGGTCTGATCCATAATTGTGTCATTCATTTTAGTTATGTCAAGCACCTCAGTTTTAGAGTGCTCTTTCACAGTTAATACAGTGAGAATTCCATTTGTCATGACAGAACCTTTTTCTTCATATCTTTCTAAAATTTTTCTTTGATGGATTTAGAAGTTTCAAAAATATCTATCCCATAAATTCTATTTATAGGCAATGAGTTGACAGTTCTTCATAAATTTCAAAGTCCTTTGAGACAAAAATATGCCAAGTATTAATTGTGTAGCACCTCTTATATTATGTAAATCATCTAAAGCTAAAGAAAAAAATACAATTTATCAAATTTAAATCAACTGCTCTTTGATATTGTTCAACTGATCTTGTATTCTACAGGCAATTGGTTGGTGGCCCAATTTTTTTAACTTTTATAAAATATTGTTTTTAGCTTTTTCACAATTTTCTAAAAAAATAACCCTTACAACTGAAATAATAATTTATTTTATCATCATTCTGCCTAAAAATGGATTTCTTTTTGCCTAAGAATTATCTACTTTATAACCGGCTAAAAATACAAGTTCCAAAACCCGTTGCCAGGTTGAGTCGATTCCAACTCATAGTAACCATTAGGACAGAATAGAACTGCCCCATAGGATTTCGAAGGAGCTGCTGGTGGATTCAAACTGCCAACCTTTTGGTTAGCAGCCTGAGTTCTTAACCACTGTGCCACAAGCTCAGATCCTTTAAAATCATTTAAAAATGATTTCACTGGATATTTAATTCTGATTCAGATTACTAATTTTATTGATTTTTCTTTTGTGATTGTTGAGAGGAAACTTAAAAAAATGTTATCTTTAATATTTTATACAACAGACAGCTTATCTTTTTTTTTTTTGCTCCCGCTTAGCAAATTGCAATTGCCACTAACTGTCAAATTTGCAACATACCTTCTTCCCATCTTTTTTATTTCCTTTACTGTATGGTAGTTGTAGTATGAGAAGCTCTGGTGGTGCAGAAATTAAGCACTTGGCAGCTAACCTAAAAGTGAGTGGTTTGAGTCCACCTGCCACTCTGAGGGAGAAAGATGTGGCACTCTGTTCCTGCAAAGGTTACAGCCTTGGAAACCATATTGAGGCATTTCTACTCTGTCCTGTAGGATCACTATGAGTCTGAATTCACTCCACAGAAACAGGTTTGTTTTTTTGGTTTTAGCTGTAGTAGAACCACAGTTCTAGCCTGCATCAAAATTGAAATTCTGAAATTAAACATTTTAATGTAATTATCAATGACAAGTTTCACTGTAATTCACGCTTTTCCATCAAATATTTTTAAACACATTATAATGTTACATCTGGGCATTAAAAAACAATTTGAACTGAACGAATTTGTTGACAACAACCAGATTGCTGATACGTTCATGTGTAGTACTGGAAACAACTCATAGTCTCAACACAGACACTAAAACACAATACTGTCTTGCATGATGTGGTGTTTAAAATGAAATATAATCCTACCAAAACAACAAAGTTGTATTTAACTCAAAAATATTATACAGTGCTTTATTTTTTAAATTTAAATTAAAATTCAATTTCTCAGTTACACTTGCCTCATATCAACTGCTCAACAGCCAGATATGGCTGGTGGCTACTGTATCGATCAGTCCAGTCTTAGATCACCATATTATACTCTTTAAAACTAGAATTCTAGTGCTGTGCAGAAGTTGTTAAAATATCAAAAATCCCTGTGTATTTGTTATACATACAGGTTCAATACAATTGTCGTTGCTACTCTAAAATGCAGAGAAACTATAAAATATATGGTTTGCTCAAAGTCTTCGAGTAAATTTAAAATATTAAATTGTTTTCCTTTCCATTCCTTATTTATTTTTCCTTTGCTTGCTGTTTTATATAACTTTTATATTAATTGTTAATTTTTATTTTCTGCGTGCTAAAATCAATTTCACCCTTGACTTCTTTTTACTTCTTGTTTTCTTCAGTAGGTTTTAATTTAATTCTCTTTTTCATTTCTCATATGTCATCTTCCCCTCTCTTGTTTTCCCCCCTTTTCTTAGTTAATTTGGAAACTGCAAACATTTGAAAATTTGATTCACATCTATTTAAATGGAGCATCTTGCGTAAAATGTCTTACCCAGCGTGATCAAATATTTTATGATGAGCATCCACAGGAAGCTCTTAACATCCATCAACAGGCTTCTCTTCTGACCACTTTGTCATTGAAATGTGCATTCTGCATAAGAAGACCATATGAGGCCATGAGGTCAAAAGTGAAATATATTACCCTCCAGATGAAACACTGTAATGTGTGGGTTGATTGTAATTAGTATTCCAAATGAGGATATTTCAGAATGCCACAAAAATATGGGCTATTAAAATCTTTCATCTGATTTGTGGGGTGGAAATGCTAAGCACAATTAAGGCCTTTGCCTTCTTTTCTATAGATGTAATGTGGATAATTATGTGTTTGTTAAAATATTTCAGAATAAAGCAGGGTTTTCATTGCAAGTTGGTGTAGATTTTTTGCTATATTCAGTTTATTTGGTGTTTAATAACTCTACATGGAAATAACAAATAAAAATCACATCATAACTGCCAATTATCCTTAAATTTTTAATTCTTAATTTGTTATGTTAAATAGGGTAGAAAGAAAGATAATCAACAACCTATGTTAACTATCATAAGTCATTTTTATCTGTAAAAAGAAATGGCCAAGAAGGGGGTTGAAAGAACAAACACCTAAAATCAAATGTATCCGTTAGATTGTGGAAATAACTTCAAGTATTGATTGCAATTCCATATGATAGTCCAATCAGGTAAGTTTCTCATTTACAGGTATTTCATTCCTCTTTAAGAGATGTGTGATATCCTAGAAGCTGGTGATTGGGTTTTTTCTTTTTTTGGACTCATTATCTTATCAGGAGACTTCACTTATCTCATCTCATCTGCTTCATCTTTCTGTGTTGAGTGTGGAAAACTTGATTTTGAGAATACTAATAAGGGTTAGTCAAACTAGATTCCTTTGGTCAAATCTGGCCTGCAGTCTGTTTTTGACTGCCCTTTCCCAAGCTAAAAAAGATTAAAAAAAATTTAAGGTTGCTTTAAAAAAAAAATAAGAATATGGATAGGAGATCATATGTGGCCCTCAAGTCTAAATTATTTCCTACCTGGCTTTCGACACAGGAAGTTTGCCAATCCCTGGTCTATAGGAAAAAAATTCCTTCTAAGTTGTCAGTATGATTGTTGGGTGCTGTCTCATGCCTAGCCCTCTTAGAAAATGCACTATTTATTTGATCAAGACTTTCTAATTTTTTTTAATATAAAAAGATATTTTTCTTTACCTCTCTCTTTTTATTATCTTAAATTCATCAATGTCTTGTGTGTGCATATGTAGCATGGTCATGTAGTTATAGATCAATTTTTCAGAAAGCTCATGCTCTTTATTTCATTGAAATTAATTTCTGCCCATGTGCCAGGGAATTACTTATTTATAAAATCTACCAAAATAACACAAGTTTGACTTTATAATATCATCGCTTGTCTACAATATCTTAGAATATAACTAAAGAAACATCTGTTAAAGAATCTGTTTGGCCAATTTCCTTTTGTATCTAAAGTGTTGCCTTTCTTTGTGAACTATCTGCTTAGATAAATAAAAACAAACAAAAAGCAAAAAACAAAACAAACAAACAAAAACCGAACCCACTGCAGTCAAATCGATGCTGACTCATAGCAACCCCATACCAAAAGCAAAACCAAACTTGTTACCATCGAGGTGATTGCAATTAGAACCCTGGTGGCATAGTGGTTAAGTGGTTAGCTGCTAACTGAAAGGTAGGCTGTTCAAATCCACCAGCTGCTCTTTGGAAACCCTATGGGGCAGTTCTACTCTGTCCTATAAAAGTCACTATGAGTTACTATGAACAACCCTATAGGACAGGGTAAAACTGCCCTATAGGGTTTCCAAGACTGTAATCTTTGTGAAAACAAACTGCCACATCTTTCTCCTTTGGAGCAGCTGGTGGATTCGGACTTCTGACCTTTTGCTTAGCGGCTGTGGGCTTAACCACTGCCCACCAGGGCTCCTTATTTCCTTAGACAGCACTAATGATCTAGGAGGTGACATCTTGCTCCTAAATTCTAATCAAAGTGTGAGTAAACTCTGATACTTTAAAAACATGGTTTTTTAAGCGTTAACACTTTGTCTTAAGGTACATGGTCTACTATTTCTTTACAGCCGAACTTCGTTATCACCTGATCTTTAAGAGAGTCACATTATATGGAATGACAGACTTGACCTCACAATCTCTCTTTTGTTGTACATGTCACAGTATTCTCAAACTGGATGGCTGTTTCATATTTAACATATCTAGGAATTTTCAATAATTAGATTGTTTGCTTTGAATCTAATATTGAAGTTCTATCCATGTTTCATTTGCTTTAATAATAAAATAAAATGCAACCATATCATTTCTTTCACATTGCAGAAGAGTTGTCAATCAACATTCTATCTCAAACCCCTCTAGTCTCTTTCAATCCTGTCTCTACTAAATTTAAGCCTTGTAAAATTCTAAATTGCTATGTATTTATTTTCTTTTATTTTAGTCGTCTTGTTTGAGTATTAACCTGAGAAGCAAGCACTATGTAATTACCTCAAATGATCATGCCTTGAACAGGGGCAACTTAGAAATAAGGAGATCATTTTTATAATCTTTCGATGAAAGTGAAAAACTCTATTGAAGTTCAAATTTCAAATGTTCAGTTTCCAAAAGACTGTAGGGACCTTAATACTAAATTTTCCATGATATTATGACTCTTCTTTATCAAAAGTGAAACCTGTTGGATTCCACGAGAGCATGTTAGGACTTCAGCCACCCAAGATTTTATGGAAATATTTGCTTCTGCAACAGGTAATTCCAGGAGTTCTTGTCAACCATGTCAATCTTTCCTCTTCTCTCATCAAACTGACATTTCTCTAGTCCCAGAGAGAAATATAAAGTTTCCATTTCAATGTTCATTCCTTCAAGTGATAAAAGTGAATTTCCTGAAATTCTTTGACACTCCATTTGTGCCTTTTAAAGTTACTATTTATTGCATATTTCTTATATGTCAGATTCTTCCTTCAAATAACAACTTCTATGTGATGTTGTTGTTGTTGTAATGTGCCATTGAGTAGGTTCTGACCCATAGCGACCCTATGCACAACAGAAAGAAACACTGCCCAGTCCTGCGCCATCCTCGCAATTATTGCTATGCTTGAGCTCTTTGTTACAGTCACTGTGTCAACCCATCTCGTTGAGGGTCTTCCTCTTTTTCATTGACCCGCTACTTTACCAAGCACGATGTCCTTCTCCATTGATCCCTCCTGATAACATGTCCAAAGTATGTGAGATGTAGTTTCGCCATCCTTGCTTCTAAGGAGTATTCTGGTTGTACTTCTTCCAAGACAGATATGTTCATTCTTTTGGCACTTCATGGTATATTCAATATTCTTCACCAACACTACATTTCAAAGGCATCAATTCTTCTTTGGTCATCCTTATTCATTGTCCAGATTTCGCATGCATACGAGACAATTGAAAACACTATGGCTTGGGTCAGGCCCACCTTAGTCCTCAAGGTGACATCTTTGCTTCTTAACACTTTAAAGAGATATCTTGTAGCCAATTTGTCCAATGCAATGCGTCTTTTGATTTCTTGACTGCTGCTTCCATGGGTGTTGATTGCAGATCTAAGTAAAATGAAATCCTTGACAATCTCAATCTTTTCTCCATTTATTATGATGTTGTTTATTGGTCTAGTTTTGAGGATTTTTGTTTTCTTTGTTGAAGTGTAATCCGTAATGTGGTCTTTGATCTTCATCAGTAAATACTTCAGGTTTTCTTCACTTTCAGCAAGCAAGGTTGTGTCATCTGCCTAACGCACTTTGTAATGATTCTTTCTCCAATTCTGATGCCTTGTTCTTCTTCATATAGTCCAGCTTCTCGGATTATTTACTCAGCATACAGATTGAATAGGTATGGTGAAAGGATGCAACCCTGACGCACATCTTTCCCAACTTTAAACCACTCAGTATCCCCTTGTACTTTTCGAACAACTGCTTCTTGATCTATGTACAGATTCATTATGAGCACAATTAAGTGTTCCAGAATTCCCGTTCTCTGCAATGTTATCCATAATTTGTTATGATCCACACAGTCAAATGCCTTAGCATAGTCAATAAAACATGGGTAAATATCTTTCTGGTATCATCTGCTTTCATCCAGGATACATTTGACGTCAGCAATGATATCCCTGGCTCCATGTCCTCTTCTAAATCCAGCTTGAATTTCTGGCAGTTCCCTGTCAATATACTGCTGCAGCTGCTTTTGAATGATCTTCAGCAAAATTTTGCTTGCATGTGTTATTAATGATATTGTTTCATAGTTTCCACATTCAGTTGGATAATGTTTCTTTGGAATAGGCATAAATATGGATCTCTTCCAGTTGGTTGGCCAGGTAGCTGTCTTCCAAATTTCATGGCATAGACGAGTGAGCACTTCCAGTGCTGTATCTGTTTGTTGAAACATCTCAATTGGTATTCTGTCAATCTCCAGAGCCTTGTTTTTCACCAATGACTTCAGTTCAGCTTGGACTTCTTTCGGTACCATTGGTTCCTGATCTTATGTTACCTCCCGAAATGGTTGAACATCAACCAATTCTTTTTGGTATAGTAACTCTGTGTATTCCTTCCAACTTCTTTTGATGCTTCCTGAGTTGTTTAATATTTTCCTTGTAGAATCCTTCAGTATTGCAACTCCAGGTTTGAAATTTTTCTTCTGCTCTTTCAGCTTGAGAAATGCTGACTTTGTTCTTCCCTTTTGGTTTTCTATCTCCAGGTCTTTGCATATGCCATAATAATGCTTTACTTTGTCTTCTGGAGCTGCCCTTTGAAATCTTCGATCAGCTCTTTTACTTCATCATTTTTTCCTTTTGCTTTAGCGACTTGAAGTTCAAGAGCAAGTTTCAGAGTCTCTTTTGACATCCATTTAGGTCCCTTCTTTCTCTCTTGTCTTTTTAATGACCTCTTGCTTTCTTCATGTATGTCCTTGACGTCATTCCACAAATTGTCTGGTCTTCCATCATTAGTGTTCAACATGTCAAATCTAATCTTGAGATGGTCTCTAAATTAAGGTGAAATATACTCAAGGTAGTACTTTGGCTCTCATGGACTTGCTCTAATTTTCTTCAGTTTCAACTTGAACGTGCATATGAGTAATTGATGGTCTGTTCTGCAGTTGGCCCCTGGCCTTGTTCTGACTGATGATATTGAGCTTTTCCATAGTCTCTTTCCACAGATGTAGTCGATTTGATTCCTGTGTATTCCATCTGGTGAGGTCCATGTGTATAGTTGTCGTTTATGTTGGTGAAAAAATGTGTTTGCAGTGAAGAAGTCATTGGTCTTACAAAACTCAATCATGTGATCTCCTGATCATTTCTATCACCTAGGCCATATTTTCCAACTACTGATCCTTCTTCTTTGTTTCCAATTTTCACTTTCCAATCACCAGTAACTATCGGTGCATCTTGATTGCATGTTCAATCAATTTCCGACTGCAAAAGTAGGTAAAAATCTTCAATTTCTTCACCTTTGGCCTTAGTGGTTGGTGTGTAAATTTGAATAATAGTCCTATTAACTGGTCTTCCTTGTAGCCTTGTGGATATTTCCTATCACTGACAGCGTTGTACTTCCGGATAGACCTTGAAATGTTCTTTTTGACGATAAATGCAACTCCATTCCTCTTCAAGTTGTCACTCTCAGCATAGTAGGCCATATGATTTTCTGATTCAAAATGACCAATACCAGTCAATTTCAGCTCACTAATGCCTAGGAGATTGATCTTTATGTGTTCTATTTCATTTTTGACAATTTCCAATTTTCCTGGATTCATACTTCATACATTACAGGTTCCGATTATTAATGGATGTTTGCAGCTATTTCTACTCATTTTTAGTCATGCCACATCAGCAAATGAAGGTCCTGAAAGCTTGACTCCATTCACGTCATTAAGGTTGACTCTACTTTGGGGAGGCAGCTCTTCCCCGGTAGTATTTTGAGCTCCTTCCAACCTGAAAGACTCATCTTCCGGCACTATATCAGACAATGTTCTGATATTGTCTGTTAGTTTATAGTACTGTGGGGGCTTGTGTGTTGCTGTGATGCTGGACACTATACCACCAGTATTCAAATACCAGCAGGGTCACTCATGGCAGACAGGTTTCAGCTGAGCTTCCAGACTAAGACAGACTAGGAAGAAGGACCTGGCAGTCTACTTCTGAAAAGAATTAGCCAGTGAAAACTTTATGAATAGCAAGGGTACATTTGTCTATGAGAAAGTTATTGTTATTTTAGAAAGGAGAGAACTGAGGCTTGAAAAAATTACCTAAGATCACACAGCCAGTATTCTACAGAATTACCATTTTATTGCAATTGCTTCTGACTTCAGCTGACATGCAATTGTTCACTAGATCATATGAAAATCCATTAATGAACGTGGTACTTGGTAAATAGACCATAGAACCTATATTCTGTGTCAGTTTGGGTCTTCCAAGGAGCAGACATCAAGACTGTATTAGCTATGGAATAGATTGATTGGGGGCAATGTCTGTGAAGGATAAAGGAGAATGAGTTGAGTGCATCTCCAGGGCTGGCCAGTGATGACATCTCTGAAGAAAAGGAGGAAAGAAGAAGGACTGGGCATTAAGAATCTTGAACTGTAGAATAGTCTCCAAAAAGTTTCATCTAGGCAGATGAATGAATATTTGGGTCAAAGTTACTTCATCTTGCAAGAATGGGCCTGCATTAGTGCCCCCGACAGGCTGAGACCAGCTCCAGGAAGCAGGGCCTACACTCAAACTTGGTCAGGGATCCAGGAGGAAAGTTGCTGGGGCTGTCAATTTTGCTCCAAATAATGAAGATCTAAGTGGTATATTTTCATGGCCACCACAACCTTGCAATAATGAGCAAACTTTTTTTTTTTTTTAATGCAAATATCAAGATGATGTGGTATATATGAACATGTATGAGAATTATGTTCTATTTATTTCCTTAACTGGTGTGTGTAGAAGTGTGGGTGGAAGGGTCAGAAGCTAAACATGGAGTTCAAGAGAGGAATGCTGTTTAGAGACTCTCAGAACAGAGGCTAGAAAGGCAAATGGCTCTTGATCAGCTCTATAAGTGCTTGTTGCAGTGAAAGGAGTAAAAAACCAAAAAACAACAACAAAAATCAGAATTCAAGGAGGGAGGAGACATGGGAAGGGGAGCATAGGTCAGAAAATTCTGGTAAAGTATAAAATGTTTTCTTGAAATACAAGAAGAGACCTGGAACAGAAATATGCAGCGAGATGTGGAGATTGATACAAGATGATTTTCAAACTCTGGAGCAATTGGGTCCAGTGCACTAGAAGGACAATACAAAGGAGCTGGACATAGATAGCATCAGGTCTTGCAAATCAGTTGTACGTAAATGAACAAGGACATGATGAAAAAAGAGAATTGAAGTGATTATTTAAATTTAGATTTGCTCTGGAAAAATCTGGGATATTTTATACAACATCTTCAATGTTTGTGACTTGAACTAACCTCTGATAATAGATATTAAAAATTTCAGGTTAGTTCTAATATAGTTAATAATATCTCAATACCAGCACATAATGCAAATATATATATATATATATATATATATATATATATTCAGGGACAAACTCCTCTCATGGACTTCTCCCTCCTCCCTTCCCAATTTTGTGTCTTCCTAAAGTCACTGATTTTGCAAGACTTCTTTCCCCTGCAGCCTAACCCTTTACCAAGTGTTCTTTTGACAGGAATTTACTACTAACAAGGGCTTAAGAAGATGAATAATGCTTTTTGCTGTTATTACTCCCAGGAAACTGCATTATATTAGTTTTTTTTTTTTTTGAAGTATGGAAAAAACTATTTTAAGAGCCAAAGGAAAGACTCCCAAATGAGCAAATGAGCTCTGGTCATCAGCCACTGTGAATAAAGTCAGATTAAGTTGTGACTCTAGGAACTGCTGCTTATTTGTGCTATTATCTTACCTTAGGTATTTTAGGGAATAAAATGAAAAGTGAAATTTTGAACCACAATATAGTCAATCAAAAGTAAACACACTAAAATTCAATATTGAATCTTGAACAATTCAGATACCAAAATACTAATACAGAGACACACTTTGTCTGATTTTTGACCTAGTTTCTTAGTTTGGAAGTTACTCAATCTGATTATTTGTCTCTACAGTGTTTTCGATGTGTACTCTTTTACAATCTGATACCCTCATTTGCATCCCTCTATGTCCAGGGTACAATGCAGCTGATCTTTTTCTGTCATACTTATCTTCTTCTCTTAAACAATTGTCTGAAATATCAGGTGTCAGAGAAAGATTTTCAAAAAGTTAAAATTAAAAATATAAAGAGAATAAACAAGTGAGCAGAAGAGAGATGGGGTAAAACAGATGCCAAGACACATGGAGATCTCCAAGGAACTAGGAAACAGAAACTGAAGAGACAAGGACTTACCTCCAGAGCTGACACAGAGAGAAAGACTTCCTTGCTAGCTGACGCTCTGAATTCGGACTTCTAGCCTAGCAAACTGTGAGAAAATAAATTTCTGTTTGTTAAAGCCATCCACTTGTGGTATTTCTGTTAGAGCAGTACTAGATAACTAAGATACACATTCTAATTCCTAGGGCAGAAATATTAAAGGGCTTCAGGATATGATTTATCTTAATTATCTTCTAGGTCCTTTCCATTTCAAACTGTTGGCGGCAGTTTAAAGGAGTAAGGAGCCATTTTAAGCCATTTTCTCTATTTCTAGCCCCTCCCTTCCCCAGAGCCCAGCCTATTCTTGCTTTAAGTAAGCAAGCCAGGGCTTTCCCCAAAAATCTTACTGCCCAAATTTGGAGAAAAAAAAAAAAAACAGGGTTAAAAATACCTATTTTTAATGGTTCCCATTTTGTAGCGACAAGGATACTTGCCATTTCTTTCACAATGTATATCAAATTTAAATTTGTGCAAGGAGATTAAATGACATTGAAAGTTAGAGTTTTTGCAGTACTTGAGTAATTTACTAAAATTTCCTGCCCACGAGTATAAAATCAACTATATTTTGCTGTCTGATTGATCCAAACCCTTCTTCTGTAGTAGTCAGCGTCTCTACATAAATGATCAACTCTCTAAATACATTGCCTGTATAGACAAATCATAAGATTATAAATTTTAGCCTTAGATTTTCATCTTTGTGGTTGCTTCATTTAACCAATCCTTCTGTTCCACTTTGTAACCATATCCTCTTTCCTCCATTAGTTATTCACTTTCACCAGCTGCGCAATGTTTAAATGACACGTGTTTAGTAATCGACTTAGCCTATAATGCATTCCATCCTTATTTTTCCACTCTAAAGTAATAGCAGATATAATCTAAACTTTTAAAATATCTTAGTACCATATTGCCTTATTATTTCAAATGTTGTATCCATGTCTCCTGTTGTTATAAAAGGATTTCCCCTTCAAAATTTAAATATGGACTTATATAGGACAGGCAGGGCACAGCTGCATCAACCAGTCAGTCGAGAATAAATATGTCACCCTGTATTCCACAGAGTGTGCATTTTTCCATCACACACGCATCCGTCAAAATGTATGACTCTGAATTATGATAACAATTTTGGTTTAGGTCAGTGCACACAATTTAAGCACCTACACAATAGCCTGTATTTTCATCCCCCTGTTGAAAGTCTCTATTCAGCAGGATAGATACATTTAGAAAGGCAAACAACAGAAGTCGGTGGATAGTCTTCCTTAGTTATTTTCATTTGAGCTCACATACTGTCTGACCTATTTTACTGATGTTGCAGAAACATTATGAGAAATTCTTTTAAATCTTAAAAGAGCAGTTGCAAAAAGTATAGTAAATACAGACACACACACACAAAATGGATGAATGGCTGAAGTGTCAATTATCATACATCTTTTTTTTTTTTTTACTAATTTTTGAAGCAGAGGCACACACACATAAAAACTATTGGCAATCCTGAAAATATCAAGCACTCCTTAGCTATAAAAAATATATATATATGGTGGATGGAATGCACTGAGTTGATTCATTGCTTTTCATGGGAACATTCCCAATTTGACCACTGACTAAATCAGCTAATGTCCTAAAAGTTAAAACAGAATTGTCCTTTCCTTAGAGGAAGTAAAAATTTAATTACTGTAGAAGTTATCAGATGCAATATTACCCTAGTGTGAGGAATTCTATAGGTCAATGCTATGAGAATACAAGTATTTACATGCTATTGAAGTAAAATGATCAGTTATTAAAAAATTGTGCCCTCTTTTACTAAGCAGCTATTCAAAAATTTGCTATCTTTCAAGAGAAATCTCTACCTTACTTTTTTATCTTCATAAAAGGCAATTTTATTAAATTTAATGTACTATATGGGCAGCACAAATGGTTTTAAGTACCTGGCTACCAACTGAGAGGTTGGTAGTTCAAATCCACCCAGAAGAGTTTTAAAAGAAAACTTGGCAATCTGCTTCTGAAGGTCACTATTGAAAATCCTATACAGTGCAGGCTTTTCTACTCTGAAACATATGAGATCATTGTGAGTCAAAATCAACTCAACACAACTGGTTTGTTATATATAGTATTTTCACTAATTCAGGAAATAAGCTATTCTTGTAGTTCTGCTTCCACTAAGAAATGTGAAGTGAGTGAAAGACAGTAAATTTAGTAAGATTTTACATTTAAAAAGTAAAAATTTCACACTTTTCCTGAGCTTCATCAGCTGAGAAAAGGAAATTCTTCCCAGTGCAGTCCCTGCCACCCTTCCTGTGCCACCTAAGAGGAAAAACGAAAAATCTAGTCAACAGAGGTCAGAGCTTCAAAGAAACAGATTGGAACACTGCAGCCACGGAAGATAATAGGAAGGAAGGGAGGTGGGGGAAGGGAACTACACTACTGTAGAAAAAATTGTGAAGGTCATATCCCAGAAATACCGGCCAACTTTAAGACTGAAATTTAATCAGAACCTCATGGAATGCACCCTGCTCCCACAACATACCAGCACACCAACAGGGATCCACTGTATTAACAATGAGTCAGAGTTCAAAACCAGATGCAAGATGCAGACTCTTTCTAAAAAGGGAGTACTCGGGGAAATCCACGGTCAACATGGGAAGCAAAAGGGTTGTTAGAGGAATGCGAAGCCTCTGACTCCTTATAGCTAAAGCAAACACTAAGCACAACCACAAATCTAGTCAGATCAACATAATGATGTTGTTAGCTGCCCTCAACTGAGTTCTGATTCATAGTGACCCTATGTACAACAGAATGAAACATTGTCAGTTCCTGTGTCATCCTAGCAATCGTTTTCACGTTGGGGCCCTTTGTTGCAGCCACTGTGTCAATCCATCTCGTCAAAGACCTTCCTCTTTTTCGATGACCCTCTACTTTACCTAGCATGATGTCCTTCTCCAGGGACTGAACCCTACTGATAACATGTCCAAAGTATGTGAAATGAAGTCTTGCCATCCTCCCTTCAAGAAGTACTCTGACTGTACTTCTTTCAATACTGTCTTATTTGCTCTTCTGGCAGTCTATGGTATATTCAATATACTTGGCCAACACCATAATTCAAAGACATCAATTCTTCTTCTTCCTTATTCATAGTCCAGCTTTCCCATGCTTATGAGGCAATTGAAAATATCATGGCTTAGGTCAGGCCCACTTTAGTCCTCAAAGTGATATCTTTGCTTTTTAACACTTTAAAGAGAGATTTTACAGCAGATTTGCCCAATGCAATGAGTCTTTTGATTTCTTGACTGCTGCTTCCATGGGCGTTGATTGTGGATTCAAGTAAAATGAAATCCTTAACAACTTCAATCTTTTCTCCATTTATCATGATGTTGCTTATTGGTTCCGTTGTGAGGATGTTTGTTTTCTTTATGGTGAGGTGTAATCCAGACTGAAGGCTGTAGTCTTTAATCTTCGTCAGAAAGGTCTTCAATTTCTCTTCGTTTTCAGCAAGCAAGGTTGTGTCATCTGCATAATGCAGGTTGTTAATGAGTCTTCCACCAATCCTGATGCTGCATCCTTTTTCATACAGTTCAGCTTTTCAGATTATTTGCTCAGAATGGAGATTAAACAAGCGTGGTGAAAGATGCAATGCTGACACACATCTTTCCTGAAATTTAAAAGGCTCAGTATCCTCTTCTTCTGTTCTAACAACTGCCTTGTTGCCTCTTGTTCTATGTACAGGTTCATCATGAGAACAATAAAGTGGTCCGGAATTCCCATTCTTTGAAACATTTTATGCAGAATTTGTTATGATCCACACAGTGAAATGCCTTTGCATAGTTCATAAAACAGAGATAAACATCTTTCTGGTATTCTTTTCAGCCAAGATCCATCTCACATCAGCAATGATATCCTTCATTCCACATCCTCATCTGAATCCAGCTTGAATTTCTGACAGCTCCCCGTTGATGTACTGCTGCAACTGTTTTTGAATTATCTTCAGCAAAACTTTACTTGCATGTGATATTAATGATACCAAAACAAAACCGAACCTGTTGCCGTCAAGTCTCTTCTGACTCATAGCGACCTTATAGGACAGAGTAGAACCGCCCTGTAGGGTTTCCAAGGAGTGCCTGGTGGATTCAGATGTGCAACCTTTTGGTTAGCAGCCAAGCTCTTAAGCACTTCACCACCAGGGCTCCAATATTAATGATATGGTTCAGTAATGTTATCATTCTATTGATCACCTTTCTTTGGAATGGGCACAACTATGGATCTCTTCCAGTCAGTTGGCCAGGTAGCTGTCTTCCAAATTTCTTAGCATAGACGAGTGGGCACCTTCAGTGCTGCATCTATTTGTTGAAACATCTCAAGTGGTATTCCATCAATTCCTAGAGTGTTCTTTTTCACCAATGCCTTCAGTGAAGGTTGGATTTCTTTCACTACTGTGGGTTCTTGGTAATATGCTACCTCCTGAAATGTTTGAATATCAACTAATTCCTTTTGGTACAGTGATTCTGTGTATTCCTTCCATGGTCTTTGGATACTTCTTCCATTATTCAATATTTTGTTCATAGAATCCTTTAAAATTGTAACTTGAGGCCTAAATTTTTTCTTCAGTTCTTTCCGGTTGAGAAATGCCAAGCATGTTCTTCCTTTTTGGTTTTCTAACTCTGGTCTTTGCACATTTCATTATAATACTTTACTTTGCCTTTTCAATCTTCCCTTTGAAATCTTCCGTTCAGTTCTTTTTCTTCACCATTTCTTCTTTTCACTTTAGCTACTCTGTGTCCAAGGGGAAGTTTCAGAGGCTCTTCTGACATCCATTTTGGTCTTTTCTCTCTTTCCTGACTTTTTAATGAACTTTTGTTTTCTTCATGTATGAGTCCTTGATGTCATTCTACAACTCATCTGATCTTTGATCATTAGTGTTCACTGTGCCAAATCTATTCTTGAGATGTTCTCCAAATTCAGGTGGGATATACTCCAGGTTGTATTTTTGTTTTCCTGGTCTTCTTTTAATTTTCTTGAGCTTCAACTTGAACTTGCCTACGAATAATTGATGTTCTGTTCCTCAGTTAGCCCCTGGCCTTGTTCTGACTGATGATACTGAACTTTTCCATAGCAGCTTTCCACAGATGTAGTTGATTTGATTCCTATCTTCCATCCATTGATGTCCACGTGTATATTCACCTATGTTGTTGAGAAGAAGTATTTACAACGAGTAAGTCATTAGTTTTCTAAAATTCTATCATGCCATCTCCAGCCTTGTTTCTATCACCAAGGCCATATTTTCCAACTACAGATCCTTCTTTGTTTCTAACTTTTGCATTCCAATCGCCAGTAATTATCAATGCATCTTGATTGCATGTTTGATCAATTTCAGACTGCAGAAGTTGGTAAGAATCTTCAATTTCCTCAACTTCTGCCTTAGTGGTTGGTGTGTAAATTCAAATAATAGTCATATTAACTGGTCTTTCTTAAAGGTGTATGATTGTTATCTTATCAACAATAGTGTTGTACTTCAGGATAGATCTTGAAATGTTCCTTTTGACAATGAATGCAAAGCCATTCCTCTTCAATTTTTCATTCCCGGCATAATAGACCGTATGATAGTCTGATTCAAAATGGCTAATAACAGTCCATGTAAGTTCACTAGTGCCTAGGATATGGATCTTTATGAATTCCATTTCATTTTTTAACATTTCTTGTTTTCTTAGATTCATACTTCATACATTCCATTTCTGAGTATTAATGGATGTTTGCAGCTGTTTCTTCTCATTTTGAGAAAAATAAAAGCTTTCTTTAGAACCAAACTCAGATATCACACAAAAGTTAGAATTATCTGACAGAATTGAAAATATCTATGATTAATATAGAGGAGCCCTGGTGGTGCAGTGGTGGAGCACTTGACTCTTAATCAAAAGTTTGTTGGTTCAAACCCACTAGCCACTCAGCAGGAGAACAATGTAGCAGTCAGTTTCTATAAAGATCTAAAGCCTTGGAAATCCTATGGGGCAGTTCTACCCTGTTCTATATGGTCATTATGAGTTGAAATCGACTCAATGGCAACAGGTTCAGTTTATGATTACTATGTTAAGGGCATTGGAAAAAAGAGAAAACATGGAAGAAAAGATAGACAGTTTAAACAGAGCAATGGAAAATTAATTATATATATATATATAAAGATAAAAGTAAAAAACAGAGTAATTGAATCATAGAGTGACTTTAATGGACTCACCAGTAGACACGGCTGAGAAAAGAATCAGTGAGATTGAAGATAGGTCAATTGAAATAGAAAGAGAAAAAAAAGAAGGCAGAATATGAAAGAACTGTGGTACAATTTTAGAAGGCATAAAGTACATGTATTTGGAATACCAGAGAAGAAGAAAGAGAAAAGAGAGCAGAAAAAATATTTGAAGCAATAATGGCAAAGGATTTTCCAATTTTATCAAGAGACATCAAACCACTGATTTAGGAACCTAAAATCAGAACAAGAAGGGTGAATATCAAAATAAACTGGAAAGGTTACATACCATGTGATTTCAGTTATATGACATCCTGGGAAAAATAAAACTATAGGAATGCTAAAAAGACAGTGGTTGTCGGGAGCTTGGGGGAAAAGTAGGACAGCTGAATAGGTAAAGAACAGGGGATTTTTTAGGGTATTGAAACTGTCCTGTGTGACATTGTAATGACGTATATTTAATGTTATGCATTTGTGAATATCTACAGAACTTTATAGCAAAAGAGTGTACCTTATTTTGTGCAATTTTAAAAACAAACAAACAAAAAATATTTTTGGCTTTCAGGGGATTCTAGGAGAGAACGAAAAATGTAGTAAATCTGTTTTACAAATGTATGAAACACTCTCACTGAAAGGGTGGAGGAAAAAGTTGCTAACCTAAGTAACTTTGGAAATTAGTAAAATATGCAAGACAAAAAGCAAAAGACACTGCACATAGCGTTGCACTCTAGTTGATAAGGTTGTTTTCTATGAAGGTATGAGTGAATGCAGAAACCTCTATTCATGTATATTGAATAAAACAAGTAAAGAGTGGCAGATGATGTGAGCCAGATTTTGGAATGGGAGAGTATATATAAGCAAAGGAGAGAGCAGTAGATTGATCTATGTGGTAATGGGTTAGAGTTAGAGACATCAGTATGAACTCACGTTTAGCTTAATATACATACAGATGGCTATAGGCATGCTAGTTAGTATATTAACATATATTACCTTCCTCTTTTAGCTGAGATGTCTTAGAATCATTGAAATTCCAGTAGCATTGAGCAAATCTAGCACTCAGCTCTTGTTTTCTAATACCATTCTCCATTAAAAGGAAGCAAAGCCTTTTGAAGAATGGCTGATTTTTGCACTGCAGTAGGAAATGTACAAGATGATATTGGAATATCTTAGAGTGCAAGAAAGTAAGGAATTGCTCAAAATAAACAAACAGGCAAAATCCACAATGATGAGTATGTGTCAGCAGGATACAGGAGCCAATGGAAAGAGCTCCCAATGTTCAAAGCTAGAACAATCTGAGCCACAAAGTAAATTTATATATTGTATTATATATAAAGTAGAAAGTAAATACCCATGAACATACACTGATATAAATAAACGACTGAATAAGCACATAAATGTGAGTGAATAGATGAATCTCCCTTTCAGCAAAATTACAACTAATTTATGCAGATAATCCAACCTTAAGGAGGTCAAGTTTAATCTTCCACTCCTTAAGTGTGCTACTAGTGACTTTCATCCACAGAGTGCAGCACAGAAATGGGAAAAAAGAATAACTTTACAGTAGAGAAACCTGACAAACACTACCACAACCAGGCGAAGAAGGTCAACATCAACTGTAATAAGGCATGATGATAGCATATACTCTGGATATGATTTGGTTAAAATGGCACTTTACTTGTGTGATCTTTCTCCCTAAGCCCATAATTTCAGCCTCTTCATGAGAAAAACATGAGACAAATACCAAATAAGGGACATTCTGTGAAATACCTGACCAGTAACCCTCAAAATTATCAAGTTCATCAAAACAAAGAAAGTCTGATTGCTTAACAATTGCACCGCCAGGGCTCCTGGAGAAAATATCACAGCCAAGAGGAACTTAAGGAGGCATGATAACTAAATATAATGTGATATCTTGGATGGGATCCTGAAATTGTAAAAAAAGGACATTAGGTGAAAACTAAAGAAATCTGAAAGAAATATAGTTATCAATAATGTATCAATATTTTTCATCAACTGTGACAAATTTACTATACCAATGTAAGATGTTAATAATAGGGGAAACTGCAGGGTTTATGGGAATTCTCTGTATGGTCTTCTCAGCATTCCTATACGTCTAACACTATTGTGAAATATTAAGTTTATTAAAAATAAAGTGTATGAAAATTACTTAGTGTTTAACATATGGCAAAAAAGTAATCATTTATATTTACTAGTTTTCCAATAAAATCATATATAACATTCAACAAACCAAAGTCTGCCTAATTTTCTTGTAAGGTAAAACAAGCAAAATAACCTAATATGTATAATTAATAAGCTAGTCTTAGTTATCTGAGAAAAAGGTATTTTATTACTAGACTGCTTCAAAAAGTTTTAAAATCTTTGAAATGTCAAAAATACATGAAGTCAATCCTAATTATTCATAGATTTCCTATTTTTGAATTTACCTATTTATTCAAAATATTAACAGTGCTTTTATGGCAGATATGCACATGCACAGAGCATCAAAAAATTCCCAGCTGAGGTAGAGCAAGGCTGGTTTGGTAATTCACTAACTCTGTTTCTGGGCACTTTATAGAACATAACTACCTTGAACAATGAGATTGGACTGTGTTTATTATTTTCATAGAATTACTTCATGTTTAAAATTAAGATATAATTTAAAATATATTTGGTCAACCTCCAAAAGCAGGTCAATGTGCAGGAAACACAATAAATACTTTAAATGATCATGTTGAAGTACGTTTCTGCTTAAAATATTTAGGACATTCCAGAAATTGTCTAAGTTGATTATTGGGAGCTTACTTATCCTCTTTTTAAGTAAGACCAATGACATAAATATGATGAGTGAACTCTTTGGAGAAATATACATAGAGAGAGACAGAGACAGAAAGAGAGGCGTTTTCATGGTGCAACGGTTAAGCATTCGGCTGCTAACCAAAAAGTCAGCAGCTCAAATCTACCAGCCACTCCTTGGAAACCTCATGGGGTAGTTCTACTCTGTCCTATAGGGTCCCTATGAGTTGGAATAGACTCCATGGCAATGAGCTTTTTTAGAGAGAGAGAGCGCCCTGGTGGTGCAATGGTTATGTGTTTGGCTGCTAACTGAAAGGTCGATGATTGGAACCTACCAGCTGCTCTGTGGGAGAAAAGACCTGGTGATCTGCTCCCATAAAAATTTCTACCTAGGAATCCCTATTGGGCCGTTCTTTTCTGTCATGTATAGTCACTATGACTCAATTTGGCAGCATACAACTACAATTTTATATATATATATATATACACACAGTAAAACTGATGAAAGCTGGAATTTGTGTAAAGCAAAAACCTGTTGGAGAAGGAAAAATAAAATATTTTCCACTAAATGGAGAGAGATAGAAAAGTGTTGACTGCAACCTGTCAAACCCAGAAAAAAAAAGGCAGAGCAGTCGTGTTGGAACTCTGACAGATTTCACTGTGTGTGTAGATAGATAATAGATAGATAGAAGACAGATAGATAGGTAGATAGGTAGGAAGGTAATAGATAGACAGATATATAGATACAGGGTCGCTATGAGTCAGAACCGACTCGACAGCAAAGGGTTTGTTTTATTAATGTATATATTCAAGGTAATGAGATAAAGTTAAAAAAAAAAAGCTATTCCTTTAAATTTACTGGGCTCCACAGACATATGTGGAGATATAAGATGAGGTTAACTTTAAGTCCTATTTCACATATTGAAAATTCCTCCAATCTTATATACTATCCACTTGTTCAGAGTTGGTAAAACTCAAGTGAAGCCTGTCCTAAATTTCTCTCATTTGATCTGATTTTAAAGTGTATTCAATGGACCATTTTTTCATCCATCAGATTAATTTTCAATGCTTCTTGTATTGTTAGCAGGTTTGAAATATTTGCAGCAAGATGACCAGATCATGGCTGATTCCTAATAGCTAAAATAATAATAATAATAATAAATCAAGTCATATATTCTTAAATTATTAAAATTAATGACATTTCAGTTTTGGTTTTGCAAATGCCAAATCCATAGGTCACTTCACATGACTCTAGATAAGGACAAACGTCTTAGTTATCTGGTGCTGCTATAACAGAAATATCACAAGTGGATAACTGTAACGAACAAATTTATTCTCTCAGAGTCTAGGAGGCTGGAAGTCCAAATTCAGGGTGCTAGCTCTAGGAGAAGGCTTTGTCTCTCTGTTGGCTCTGGGGGAAGGTCCTTTTCATCAATCTTCCCCAGTCCAGGAGCTTCTCAGCAGAGGGACCCTGGGTCCAAAGATGCTGTCTTCACCTGGCTTTTATTTCTTGGTGGTATAAGGTCCCCATACCCCTCTGCTTGATTCTCTCTTTTATATCTTACAAGAGATTGACTTAAAACACAGTTTAATATTGTAGATTGAATCCTGTCTCATTAACATAACTGCTGCTAATTCTACCTTATTAACATCATAGAGGTAGGATTTACAACACATAGGAAGATCACACCAGAAGACAAAATGGTGGACAATTACATAATACTGGGAATCATGGACTAGCCAAGTTGACATACATTTTTGGGGGACACAATTCAATCCATAACAATGAAAAATTATGTATATATATATATATAATATGTATGACTAGTATTAGATATGAGAAATTCTGTTGTTCGTTTTGCTCTGTTTTAATCTCAACTATGCTTGACAGAGGAATTGAGAATGTTGTTTAATGCATATTCAGATCTTCAAAATTTTTCTTGTTATATATTTTATATTTTTCTTTTACCCTTATTTTTGTTTAATTGAGAAAAAAATTAAGATCTTGTGTTTAAGTCCAATGACCTCGAGTTGGACATTATTCCATCACAAAAGTACCAAACCCCTATGACACTCAGAGCCACTGTATGAACTGTGTAAACTATTTAACTTCTTAAAATGGTCACTTTGCTCATGCAGTATCTAATCATGTTTGTGCAATTTTTCTTTCTTTTTTTATTGTACTTTAGATGAAGGTTTACAAAACAAATAGATTCTCATTAAACAGTTAGTACGCATATTGTTTTATGACAATGGTTAACAACCTAGTGACATATCAACACTGTCACTTCTCAGCCTTGGGTTCCCTATTACCAGCTTTCCTGTCCCCTCCTGCCTTCTAGTCCTTGTCCCTGGACTGCTGTGCCCCATTAGTCTCATTTTGTTTTATGAGGCTGTCTAATCTTTGGCTGAACATTGAACCTCGGGAGTGACTTCATTACTGAGCTAAAAGGGTGTCCAGGGGCCATACTCTTTGGGTTTCTCCAGTCTGTGTCAGGCCAGTAAGTCTGGTCTTTTGTTATGAGTTAGAATTTTATTCTACAGTTTTCTCCAGCTCTGTCCAGGACCCTCTGTTGTGATCCCTGTCAGAGCAGTCAGTGGTGGTAGCCGGGCACCATCCAGTTGTACTGGTCTCAGTCTAGTGGAGGCTGTGGTAGTTGTGGTCCAGTAGTCCTTTGGACTAATCTTTCCCTTGTATCTTATTTTCTTCATTCTCCCTTGCTCCCAAAGGGGTGAGACCAGTGGAGTATCTTAGATGGCTGCTCACAAGCTTTTAAGACCCCAGACACTACTAACCAAGGTAGAATGTAGAACATTGTCTTTATAAACTGTGTTATGCCAATTCAGCTAGATATTCCCCTAGACCATGGTCCCCAGAGCCCTCTGCCCAGCAATTCAGTCCCTCAGGGAGTTTGGATGTATCTATGGAGCTTCCATAACCTTTCCTTGTATAAGTCATTCTGGCTTCCCCGGTATTGTGTACTGTCTTACCCTTCCCCAAAGTTACCACTTATCTATTGTCTATTTAGTATTCTCCCCACCCCTCCCATTCCTTGTAACCAACAAAGATTGTTTCTTTTTGTGTGCAAACTTTTACATGAGTTTTTAAAGTAGAGGTCTCATATATTTGTCCTTTTGTGATTGACTTATTTCACTCAGCATAATGCCCTCCAGTTTCATCCATGTTATGAGATGCTTCACATATTCAACATCGTTCTTTATCGTTGCAAAGTACCGTGTGCATTTTTTTTAAAGAAAATTTTACAATCTCTGCACACAAAGAACTTCAAAGCAAGTAAAACCTTTGTGATTCCCATACTGTACTAAGCTTATAGAGATGCCATTTTAACTCATACAGGTGTTTTTGTTTGTTTGTTTTATTGTTTGTTTAAGTTGCCAGCATTTAAAATCAGAGCGTTTCACATAAAAAATATAGATTTCCAGCTTCTTTAGAAGCTAGAACGTACTGATTAATGCCATTCTTTCTCTGAAACAGAATGTTGGAGCTTCCTGGTTGTAGTCTCATTTTGTAAATCTATTGAGGGTCATTAGGAATCAAATCCAAGAGAAGATTCTTTGAAATTTATAAACTGTTGATTTTCTGTAAATGTTTAAGGGAAATGATTCCATAGCTTTTGTGTTATGAACCACTGCTGTAGAGAAAAATGGTGATATTCTACATTTATTGCTCGTGTTAAAACTCACATATATTTATACAGACACGTCATTTTATTTTCCTTTTCTCTCAGTTCTCTTATTCCTATAGCTCTTGATTTCAGAATCCAAAAATGCTCTTCCAGCAAATCGGTAAGTATTTATAAGGGTTCACTCATAGAACTGTTAATCTGTCCTTCATTTTATTTCTGTCACAGAAAAATAAATCTAACCAAATGTTTAATGAGTTTTCTTCTATTGACTTTCTCATCTGTTTGAACTATAGACATATTGCTTTAGTACATACCAGGAACATCACTTGGCATTAAAATTCCATCCTAGAATGACAGGTTTTCTATTCTTTGCCACACTTATGATGTTGTAAAAATGGCTAATATGAATTAGTAAAGCATCAAAAACAGTCACAAAGATAAACAATTATTTAGGTCATAGACCTAAATTGCATAGTTTTAGAAAAATGTGCTTATAATCAAAAATACAGTTATCAGAAAAGATCACAACCATTAATTGATACTTAATTCTTCTACCTTTTCTTCATTGCCTGTCTTTTCCCTCCATTTTATTTATGCAATTTGAAGTTTGAATAGTAGTGTCAGTGAAATGAGAACAACATAAACTAGAGGGTGAAAAATAATCCAGAGTGAAAGCATGTTATCACTTCCGGGAAGTCTGAAACTTAATAATAGTAATTGCAACTTTCAGTCCTGGCCAGCATACTACTAGGAAAGATACTTTTCACTCTAGTTAGATTTCAGAGGCTGTGATGCTCAGTTCTATACATCTCACATTGCAGAAGAAAAACATAATTTATCTTTCTAAAGTTATGGGTTAGCCTGGCTTTGAAAAACTCTTATGGATTAAAATCAGATCATTTTAGTAATTATAATTAACTTGGAAATAAACAGGAGAAGACATGTAGTATATATACACATATATATATATATAAATTTTGGTATGGTATATTTTGGTATGGTGTGTATGGTAAAAGGAGCTCTGGTAGCACAGTGGTTAAGCACTCAGCTGCTAACTGAAAGGTCATTGGTTCGAACCCACCAGCCACTCCGTGGGAGAAAGATGTGGCAGTCTGCTTCCATAAAGATTTACAGCATTGGAGACCCTATGGGGCAGTTCTACTCCATCTTATAGGGTCACTATAGTCAGAATTGACTCAATGGCAATGGCTGCTTTTTTTTTTTTAATTTGGGGTAAAATTTTAGGAACTATATTCAATTCCAGGAAATTCAATAAGCAATTATAAGTTGGGACCTGGGTGTGCTTTGGTACACTGATTTTTTTAATTTTCATTTAAGCAACACAATACATGGTTCAAATAAAATCTTACATGAAAACAAATATAAACCCACAATCAAATAATAATAGATGTTTTGTTTGTAGGTCTGCAGGCTTTTTCCTCGGAGTTTTTGAAGAAATTCCATGATTCTCCCTAGAAACTTCTTGTTCAGGACAATTTGAAAATCACTAGTCCAGTGAGAAAAAAGACTAGGAAGTTATATGTGATCTCCTCCCTCTTTTTACCTTCCTCCTGGCTGGAGTTCTGATGTTGGTTGATCTAAGTTGGAGCTCAGTACCCTGGTATGAAAGAGTTACAACTGGAAGGAAAGTGGGATCATAACACTTACAGCCTTAGACTAGTGGTACATGTGCTATTACTTGAGAGAGAAGCCAATATATTTTTAATAATTTTATTTTGGGTTTCTATTACAGATGCTGGGTCTGAAAATTCTTGTAGAAATTTAAAATTATTCCTTTTAACTCCCATATAGTCAGCACTTTACTGTAATCCAGCCTTGTTTTAATAGCATTAGTATATGATGAGTATTATTTACTCATGAAAGGGAATGAGGTCACATAGATGGAAGATTCTAGCTTAGTGGGGAAATTCAGAGAGATGATAGTGAGTAATTAGCTGTTGAGTAATGAGAGGAATCAAATGAAAGCGTCTCTCTTTCTCGGTCAACCATGTTCTGATTCTGCTTATGCTGCAGAATGAACTTAGCTCCAAAGCTAAATGGAAAAATCTCAGATACTGGCAGGTTAAAGTGCTTGTGGGTTCTCCAGCCTTTCTGCTTACCTCATAAAAAAACAGACGTTCACCTATCTCAGCAGATTTGTCCTAAATGTAACAACCTGTCAGTGAAAATTTGTCAAAAAAAGGTTATTCAGTAAAATGTTGAATTCATATTAGAATGTACCCACTGACACATGTTCCAATTGACATTGAACTTGTTAGTTTTAACCAGATTTTAAATCCACTGTGGATATTTCTAAGATAGATGGATGAAAATTTAGTATAAAATCACTCCAAATCAACTGTTATTTAATTGCAGTGATTTGATATATAACAAAATTAAGCAACATCTTAACTGATGCGTGTGTTCCAATTTTCTCAAACTTTTAAAACTTTAATTTGGCTGTGGAAAATAATATTTAAGGAAATACCATATGTAAAATCTTTTTAAAAAACATAAAAATTAAGCTGCTCAAACTCAAATATTGTAAATCACTTGATAAGAAAGCCAAATGATCATCAGTTATGCATTTCTTCTCCAACACTTTGCCCCCCTCTGTAAGTGGCCAAAGTGAGTTATAGATAACTATGGGATTTGAGAGTTCAGGTTTAAAAAAAAAAAAAAGAGCTAAACAATAGTATTTTATTGGCAAAAAAATAAAAACAAACAAATAAATATTAAAGAATGTGTAATAAACAGATTATTACTTTCGGTGCTGATGGTTAATTTATTTTTATGAGTACCTTTGAGAGAGTTTTTATACTATGGAGGCTTTTATAGTACTTGGGACAAATGCCTCAAGCATAACAACGATAACAACAGCTGTTAGCCTTTTAATACATTTCCATTATTTACAAATCATTTGTCTAACCTTTATCTCATTTAGTACCCACAACAACTGGGTAACATAAACAGATTCATCTACCTATTAAAGAATTGGAAACATGCTTAGAAGGGTTACGTGATGTGCAAAATGTCTCATAAGGCGTGAGTTATAACCACAGCCTGGTTATTTTTAATAGAACTTTAATACTTTGACCACAATCTCATGCTTAGTCTTATTTTCTTCACATTAATTATTTGACCAAGAATATAATAGATAAAACATACAGTGTGGGTTTAAGGAGAATATAATCTTAGGTGGACAAAAGCACATTAAAGAGGGGAGTTAAGTAATGGCTGCAAAATGTTTCCAATTTAGAAGTTTTTTTTTTTCTTTAATAATATTTTTTATAATACAAATTTTTTTTTAGACTGAATTACCTAGATAAAGATATGAGTGGTCTTTCTTTTATGGCAATTGTTTATGGAGATGACAATTTCTATTGCAAATTTCATCATATTTATAAATAGCATAACGATGTTAGATGAAATATCCCCATTATCTTGGTGAAGTCAGTCTTTTGTGCTTGATACTCTGTATCTATATATGCCATATTAAAAAGCATGAAGGGTAGTGATTACTGGCTTCTCAATGTGATGTTGTAGTCCTTTCTAAAGGAGCCCTCGTGGTGCATAGGTTAATAGCTCAGCTGCTCACTGAAAGGTTGGAGGTTCAAACTCACCTTTCCGCTCTGTGGGAGAAAGACCTGTGATCTGCATCCGTAAAAGTTACAGCCAAAAAAACCCTACTGGACAGTTCTACTCTGTCACCGGGGGTTGCTATGAGTTGAGACCTACTCAAAGGCACCTAACAACAATGGTCCTTCCTGACACAAAATTGTGAGGAAGATTGGGAGACATTCAGAGGTGGAGCCAAAGTGGAATTTTTAGCTGGATTTCATGGTTACACATATATTAAAACTTTTAAACTTAGTAATCTTATATAATATTTATTCTTCCATCTGTGAAAAAGACAACCCCATAACCCATTATAACAAAGCATCTGCATTTTATTAACAATTTCATTGGTCAAATGTTTTTGTTTTTGTTTTCCCATGTTAATCTGGTGAAGAAAAATAAAAACAGATTGCCCTAAAATTTTATAAATAAAAACTTCAATGTAGGAAATAATATTATACTTGATTAAGTCTAAATTTTTATTAAAGGGTTTATAGTTCACAATCAAAATTCAGATATAATGTCTAACTCTCGGCCAATAACCTCTCCTGTCTGTTAGTGTTTTGTGAGCTAGCACTAACAATATTAGACCTGGTATCATTTAAGCAAGATTCTTATAGGTTGATATTTTAATGGAATTAATTAAACTCTACAAGAAAAAATATTTTCAGGATCAAATAAACACCATTTAACTCATCAAGAATTATTTCCCTTTCAATATTGGGGTCCCTCCAGATACCATCTCTTTACCCAATGACCCAATTCCTCCGTTTTAATTTTGCTGGTTGGTCAGCCTAATAGCTCTGTAATCCTCTTCTGAAGTCTACTTCCAATATCTTTGAAGAATTTTCATTTCTACTTTTTATTTTTTTTTTTTTTTTTTTTTTTTGTCCATTTGGAACTTTTTTGGAGTTTAATCACAATAATGGCCAGTATAGCAGTATTACCAAATTCTTTTTAGGGTAAATATACTTTCAAAACTGTGTACACACATTTTCCAAAGAAACAATAGTCATTTAAATAAACTCATTTATTAAGTCGTCCTTTAGCTTATTTTAATTTCAACAGGAGAAATTCATCAAAGATTACTGACACTTACAAAATGGAACATTGAATGGTTAGAAAGTTCTCCAAGCCAATCAGATACCATCTCAGAAACTGAATCTTGGGCAAAGCTAATGGCTATAGCATTCTCTAAGTAAATTATTGAGAAAGTGTTTTCAGTGTGTACCAAAATCTGAAACAAATTTTAAGACATAACAATAGAATGATACATACAACTATCTTCAGCTACAACATCTAGTTGAAGATCTCCACACTGTTGCATTTACAAATTAAGCAAGAAGCGTATTTGCTTCTCTTTCACCTGTTTTGGGGTGTTATTCAAGTTATTTCTCTAATTTTTAACACAACTTGGAATGGAAACATTACCCCTCTTAATACTGAACAATATCAGAGAAAGAAGATCATTCTTACTTAGTTAATTGTTTCATCCTCTTGCAGACCACAGAATTGTCTAGCCAGTGTTTTGCAAATATCAGTGATTTCAATTGCCACATACACTATATTACTTCCTTAATCTTTGCCATTAAACAGACATATTTTTTGTGGTAGAGGTTGGTTAGCTTCTTAAACAAGGCTATTTCCTCATCTTCTTAAACCCAGAAACCTTCCTTCTAGTTACACGTGGTAATTACATGCTGATGAAGAGTAGAAATAGTGAGTAGATTAGGCCTTGCCCACAAAGTCCTCCCATGTAAAAAGTTCCATCTCTTTTCCCTTTGCCTGCTTTGCACAAACAAACACAGTGACCTAGAAAACCATGTTATAAAGACTGCAGAGCCACAAGATGAGAAGTGCCAGGGTCTCTGATTCCTTGAAAAAGAGCTGCTAACCAAAATGTCGGCAATTCAAATCCAGTAGGCGCTTGGAAACCCTATAGGGCAGTTCTACTCCGTCCTGTAAGGTCGCTATGAGTGGAAATCAACTTGATGGCAACAAGTTTGGTTTTTATACATTAAGATATGTATGTAAATATTAAAATTAAAATATTTTATTTGTGTGCAATATTCATGAATCCAAATTTGGAAAATACTGATTTTAGCTGAACTCTCTCATTTTATAAATTCTGAGGCCACAGAAATTACATGGCTTATCCAAGGTGACTGAGGGTCAGCATGTTGTTGTTAGTTGCTGTCTAGTCTATTCCAACTCATGGCGAACGCACGTGTGCAGACTAGAACTACTCCATAGGGTTTTCAAGACTGTGACCTTTGGGAAGCGGATCACCAGGCCTGTCTTCTGACATGCGGCTGGGTGGGTTTGAACCACCAACCTTTTGGAAGTAGAAGTAGTCAAGTCTTAATCATTTTTACCACCCAGGTCAGCATAGATACATGAAAATATTCAGGTTGCCTTACCCAGTTCAGTGTTCTTCCCCCTCTCCACTTGCATGAATGTAGTCTGAAATCATGTTCTCTGATGTAATTTCTTAGATATCTACATAGTTTTAAAAAATTGTTTTTTCCTTAGTGGCAAACTAAAATGTCCAACTGTTAGCTTTAGCAATTTTAGGTTTTAATTTATGGCCCCGACCCAACGGCATCCAGAAGAAATAAACCAAACTTTATAATAATCAAGTATATATATTTAGTTTCAGGATATTGGAAAGCACAGGAATTGACTCATTAGTGCTTTTCTGACTTGTGGTAATGACAAGACTATTAAAATTACAAGAGTTCTTAATCACTTCTTTCATATTAGCACTTATCTTTTTATATTTCCTATTAGTGGTTCTTTTCATGATTTGAACCCTACCAATATCTGTGTCACTGGCCTTAAACTGCTTATGATGCAGTTAATGCAAAACTCCTTTAAAACTTAGATTCGAAGACAGTATGTTATAGTAAAAAATCTTGACTTATGAATCAAGAGACTTGGATTCTTATTCTAACTCTCAAACTAACAAGATTCGTAGTATGTGCCTCATTTATTGCACCTAGGCTTAGCTTCCTCAGCCAGTGTGGTGAATACAAAAGTTTGGACTAGAAGGTAGTTTGAATTTGAATTCTAAGTTTTTATAATTAGGTATTGTCATGGATTGAATTTTGTCCCCCCAAAATATGTGTCAAGTTGGTTAGGCCATGATTCCCATTACTATGTAGTTGTCCTCCATTTTGTGATTGATGTGATTTTCCTACGTGTTGTAAATCCTAATCTCTGCCTGTGGTTAATGAGGCAAGATTAGATTATGTTAAAGACAATTAGAGTGGAATGTAACAGGCTTACTCAGCTCACATCCCTGATTCAATGTAAAGGGAGTTTCCCTCGGTTGTGACCTGCATTGTCTTTTATCTTACAGGAGATAAAAGGAAAGGGAAGGGAGCAGAGAGTGGGGGACCTCATACTACCAAGAAAGCAGCGTCAGGAGCAGAGTGAATCCATTGGACTCGGGGTTCCTGCAAGAAGTTCCTAGTCCAGGGGAAGATTGATGGCAAGAACCTTCCTCCAGAGCCAACCGAGGAAGCTTTTCCCTGGAGCTGACACCCTGAATTTGAACTTCCAGCCTATTAGACTGTAAGAGAATAAACTTCTATTTGTTAAAGCCATCCACTTGTGGTATTTCCGTTAGAGCAACACTAGATGACTAAGACAGGTGTATATAAATATATATATATATATACATATTTTTCTTCTAGAAGCTCTCTGTTTAGCTATTAGAAGAGAAAAAGATCCTTCAAAAATTGTCAGAATTATGTTCTTTTAGAAGGAAATATAATTTTCTTTTAATTCTTATATTTTTAGCATTTTTCACCTTGCAGTATTTCATATTAATGATATTTATGCCAATATGATGTCATTTTCTGTGGCTAACAAATATACTAAACTACTAAACCTTGGAAACCTTGGTGGCATAGTGATTAAGAGCTCTGCTGTTAACCAACAAATCGGGAGTTCAAACCCACCAGGCGCTCCTTGGAAACCCTATGGGGCAGTTCTACTCTGTCCTAAAGGGTCACTATGAGTCGGAATCGACTCGATGGCAAGGGGTTTTTCTTTTTTACTAAACCTCAGATAGAATGTAACTGGTTCATTCTGATTGAACCCCTACTGATAATCTGCATTTCCACCCTAGACATACTGAATCAGAATCTACGTTTTAACAAGATCCCTCAGGTGAGTCTTGTGTATAATAAATTTTGAGAATCACTGCTCTACTAGTGGAGCCCTGCCTGGTGGTGCAGTGGTTAAGAGCTTGGCTGCTAACCAAAAGGTTTGCAGTTTAAATCCACCAGCCCCTCCTTGGAAATCCTATGGGGCAGTTCTACTCTGTCCTATAGGGTCGCTATAAATTGCAATCTACTTGAAAGCAACGGGTTTGATTTTGGTTTAGCTCTACTAGTGGTTCTCAAATTGATCTCTAACCAGCAGCATTAGGATCCCCTGGGAACTTGTTGAAAATTCAAATGCTCAGCAGGGGCTCGAACTGGAAGGAACCTATTCAAAGTCCTGGAATGTAATAGCATATTTTGTAACCAAAGTATCTAGGTGTGCCTCCAGTAATCTGTAAATATATTTACTAGGTTTAATTTTAATCAGTTTAAATTTTTAGCATGTACTGAGTAAAGGAGACATTTCCTTAAATGTACTCATATTTTTGTTAAATGAATATATCATTTATACCACTGCAAATTCCAGAATGTTTACATAGTTTATCTTTAGTTTCTTCGAATGATACTGAAGTTGAGAATGTAACCGTGAAACCTCACGTTATTTCTAGTAAGGTCACCTTTAAATGAGAATATTGTTTGTATATGTCTGTTTCATGTGCCCTACATTTGCTTCTTTCTGTTTTTATACTCTGTTTTACTTATAAGTTTTATTTTAGAGTTAAAGAAAAAAACAAAAACATTTCTTTCTAAAGTCTCCTTGGCCTCAGACATATTACTGTTTTTTGTTTTTAATTCCAGGTCTTTTACAGATAGTTTGACTTTTTTCTTTTTTCCTTTTTTTTTGGTGACTTAACTTTTTCAGCTGTAGAGATTGAGCAATTTTAATATAGAATTGATATAAATCGATTATTGCTTTTTCTGATTTTTGAGACCAGACAAATGGACAAAAGGAATGAGAAGGTAGAATCTTTCTTGTGTAGACACAATATAAAATCATATGCATTTCAAATGCTTTGCTAAGGTGATAAGAACTGAGAGTAATAATAACAACAGCTAACTCTTCTATAAACATAAAGTTTTGTCAAACACCATTCTAAGTTCTTTACGTATATAAATCCAGAAAACAACACTGAGTTAGGTATGACTTTTTAATCCCCTCAAGATAGGCAATTTTCTTATCTCTATTTTACAAATGAGGAGACACAATCACAGAGAGCTTAAGTATTTTGCCTAAAGTCAAACATCAGACTCCAGAGTCTGTGCTTGTTACCCTCTGTGAGGTATATAAACAATGACAATGGAAGGAATTAGGCAAGGAGACCAAAAAATAAGGCCTCGTCTTTCCCTAACTTGCAGCGCTACACTTCCTCCTGGCTGTTCTGGGTCTTCTGAAAAATTATTCCTCCATCTTCGATTAGAGTATAAAATCAGACAGATGTCCATGTTCTGACTGTAGAGCCAGGCTTTTCTCTTCCTTGTCCCGTCTTAGCAGATATTTTAAAGCAAATACAGTAAGTGGAAGAATCTGGCTGACTGTGCATTCCCATCAATTTTAAACATTTTCAGTGTTCCGATTCCACACTCATTGGATATCACTTCAGGCACATGTAAACTCTGAGTATTATAGTGTATCCATGGATTTTGATATCACTTAGAGTTAATTTCAAAAAAAAGCTGCTCTTCTTGCCTGTTTTTCTTATACCAATTTCACACAGTGCCCCATTTCTTTCTCTAGATACGGTACCGAAACAACTAGCCAACAGGTATCCCTGTTTCTCTGCTTACCCCTCTGTAGGTTTTTCTCCACATAGCAGTTAGATGGTTATTTTAAACTTGCCTTATCATGACTCTTCTCAGCTCAAAACCTCTAATGTATTACTCTGTAAAATCCAGAGACTTTACCATAGATCACAAGCCTCAATGAGACTAAGTACTCCTCTAATACATCTGACTTTGTGCCCTACTCCCCTTACTGCCCCTTTCTGTACAGAGTGGCCTTCATGCTATTCCTCATACATGCCGAGCACACTACTTTGCCCAAGGTGCTTCAAAGAGGGTATTTAACTTTCTTCCACCTAGACTACTCTACCCACAGATAACCACACAGCTTGTTCCCAGTCTGACTCAAGTCTCTGCTTTTTTCTCATCTTCTGAAAAAGGTTTCTTGATTATTACAAAGTCAAGGCTTTGCTTATGCCTCTGTTTACATGTTGCACTTTATACCCCACCCCAACCCACATCCTGGACACCTGGTCTTCTTCCACAACTGAGATTTATTGATACTGTTCTCACTGACCCTCTTATCTTCCATCCTCCTTCAGATTACACAAATGCCTTCTGGTTAGATTAAATCTTATATATTGTAGATTCTAATTGTACCACACTTCTGTCTTCTTTAGCACTCTTAATCACATCATAAAATTTTATAATAATTTGGAATTTTAACTAAGATTTACTTTATTTTCCTGTGTAAGATCTATGAGGATGTCACCTAACTTATTTTCTTTTAATCATGAAGTCCTAGTACAGAGCTTGCCATAAAATGAACATTCAACACGTGTTTCTAATAATTAATGGCTAAATAAATCCAAATAATCTTAGATAGTCACAACATTTACAATAAAGTAAACAAATCTCTATCTCTTGAATTGAGAATCAAGATCACAAAAAATAAAAGAAAATTGTTTCATTTTTATTTTTAGAATGGCCTAAGGGCTCTAATGAGAAAAAACTACACATACATGCATGTGGATATAGGCGTTTGTGTGTGTGTTGAAATGTGTCCCAGTTCTTCTAGGAAAAGGGAATTTTATGATTTAGTTGTGTCTGATTTACCATGTTTAAATGAAAGTTACGAAAGTGTTCTACTTCAAAAGGTGCATATGGAAGCTAACTAGTGAAAATTTTAACAACAGAGGTTTAGTTCAATATAAAAACTAAACAATAAAGATAACATATGGTTCTTCCTTTCATCATTAACTTTTATAGGTAATGACTTCCTGAGGACCAGTCATCTTGCAACGTGCTACCTTCATTTTCCCCACTGGGGATATATATATACACACATTCATGCCCTGATAATTGGCCTGCCCTGTCTTGTCTAATTAATTCTAGTATTTCCTTGAGGAATTTTCACACTTTTCCTTTTCTCAGCCAATAGAAGTCATATGTAGATATTTGTCTAAAATGGGCAGTAAGCACTACATCTAGATGAAGAAATGGGGCACTGTGTGATTTTCTAGTTGATTAGAGGAAATGGATTTTAATATATAAGAATTATTTACAAAGATAAGAGAAAATAAAATATGACTTTACACACTGCCCAAATATGTATTGTCAAATTTATAATTGATGATAATGTCTTTCGAGATCAATTACTACATAGAAAAAAAGACATCCTTACCTAATTAGCAAATTAGATATATGATATACATTTCCTACTTCATTTTCTCCAGATCGTTCAAAAGTGCTTACTCTGGTGAAGATAGACAAGTTCAGTGGGCAAAGTAGCCAATAATAATGAAAAGAATAATATTGTTGAGGTCCTTCTGTGCATAAGATGTTTTATTCCATTCCCAAGGAAATTTTTGCTCACCCTTAAAGCATTCAGAAAAAGAAGAAAATTAATTGAAGAGACTTTTTTGTGTTTTCTGAAAATATTCTTATATGGGAAAAAAAAAAAAAACCTCAATAATTATGTCAACTGGAAATTTTCTAGTTTTAGTAGCCATTGCTGTAGTAGAACACATAACTGAGTGTCTGGGACCATTTTAAGAGACAATTCCAAAGAACTTTGCTTTCTTTAATTATTCGTAGTGAGTTTCGTAAACGTCATCCTAAATTTTATTATGTAGCACACATTTATGACACTTTTCCAAACACTATGGGTAATTATGCACTTTTCTTTCATCTATTCACCTATCCAACATTATCCAATGACCACAGAGATGTGCTTAATGTGTTTCTCATCTCTGCAGGGTAAAGAATCTATCTCAAAATTTAGTAAGGAATAGTTTGTAATAGCATACAGTATTTTTAAGCAAATAATGGGCACTTTCTACATTTGCCAACAGCTCCCTCTCCCCATGAGGCATTTTCATAAGCACTGCTATGCCAATTTTTTAAACATGTTGCTGTAAAAAAATTAGCATAGCACTCTTACAAAAATGCCTTGAGGGAGAGGGAGTGATTGACCAACAGAGAAAGTATGTGCTATTTACGTAAAAATACAGTATTCTATTTATATTTGAATAATTGAAAAAATTGTATTATTTTTATAATGCAAAATACAGGAAGAGAATGTTAAAAAATGTGTTTCAGATGCTTAATTGGAAGTCTATGGGTTCATACTAACCAAGAAGTTTCTCCAAGAAAGTTAAAGTGTGAGAATGTGTGATTTTTATGCGTATCAAAAAAGCAGATAATTTTAAAGGATTTCACGTGCTTGACAACACATGGACCTCATTTGGAATCATCCTTCTATCATTTATGAATTCCGTAACATTAGGCATGATATTTAATTTCTCTGAGCCTCAGTCTTCTCAACTGAAAAATGGGGTTAAAGTGAAATGGGGTTGATAATATTAATTCCTTGAAATTGTGTAAGAATTTAATTAGATAATGTAATACAGTGCTCTCCAAATTTTGTAGGAAATCTGTAAATGTAAATATGTAAATATACTTTTTTGCTTTAAAGCAATTCACTGTCTAGTAATGCTAACAAGAAAATGAATAATAAATCACAGTTTTGTAGGCAATAAAATTACACACTTGTTCTTACTATTTTACTTCAAATGGGCCAATTTTCCCATACTTTAGAAACACCCCTCCATTCTTGTTTCCTGAAAGCTACAAAACTCAGTGAAATGACTTCTAAAAGATTGAAAAATAAAAATTCATGAATTTCTTTACCAAAAGTTTATTCTTGCACTGGGTTTCAGACATAGTCCAATTTATGCTTCAGAGTTTCACCTGGATCAGACAAAAGTGAGTTTCCAGATAAAACCGTGTTCTTCCTTAGTTTTAAATCCAGGACACTTTTCTGTTTATCTCACTCTCTTTATCCTGAGACTAAGCCTGAAATAAATCCATTTAAAAAGAATCCTTGTCTCCGGGTCTGCTTCTAAGGTACCCAACTTAAGAAAATAAGCAATGTGGTTATAGACTGACTTGACACACTGGAAGCTCACACATCTGTGGTGGTTTCTAGGCAGACCATATCTTCTATAGTTTGTCAAAGTTCTGCCACTCTGTGTCATCTTAAAACCAGTTCAGGGTATATATTAATTCTCCCTGCCTGGCTCCTGTAGAAATTTAAACTCTTAACCCACAGGGTACTGATTCATGCCATTCTGGAAACTCCCTCCCTCCCCTTGGCCACATTAGAAATATATGACACAGTGAATATTTAAGACTGAGGGGTAAGAGTGAACTGATATTTTTGTGCATCTATCGTATGTAGAAGGACTCCTGGTAGCACAGTTGTTAAGCAAGAACATCATGTGGTAGACAGTGTGCTATGCAATTTACATATAATGCTACATTAATATTCATCATTGTCCTATGAGACTAGTATTTTAACTCTCACCTAAAAAATGGAACAATAACTAAAACTACAAATGGAAGATTCAAGATTCAAAAACCAGGCTAACAAAGAAATAGTCAAGGATCAGTAAAATAACTTTGATGTCAAGAGAAAACTCAGTATGAACTAATACCATGATTTGAATGCAAAAAAAAAACAATTCAAACATGGAATACTCTCACAAACAAAGAGCTCACACTTAGACAATATTATATTCTGGGTTTCTTAATTTAAGAAATACATAGACAAACATGCCAACTTCAAAGAAGATTGACCAGGATAGTGAAACTTAGAATTATGTCAAAGGTGAAACAAATAACTTCTTTGAAGGAGGTTAGCCTAGAGAGTAAAAGACCAGGAGGAACATGATCAAAGTCATCAGATTTTAAAAAACTCTCACTTTGAGAATGTTATGACTTATTATATCTGACTCAAAGGAATTGACCTGAGACAGGTTTCAGCCTAGTCTAAAGAACTTTTCACAAGATGGGACTTGCACTTGCTCTCTGGAGGTAGTCTCATTAATCCATGCCCTCAACTGTAGGATGGTGTGATAGAACAATGTTCCCCCAAAGATGTCGACATCCTAATCTAAGTAACATGTAAATCTGTTACCCTACATGACAAAAGGGACTTTGCTAATGTAATTAAGTTAAGAATCTTGAGATATGAAGATTATTCTGAATTATTCAGGTAGGTCAATATAATCACCAGGGTACTTAGAAGAGAGAGAGAAGGAGATGTGTCAATGGAATAAGAGGTTGGAGTTTGTCAGAGTCATGAGTTACAGAAAGCAGGTAGCCTCTAGAAGCTTGAAAAGATAAAGAAATTCTTTCCTACAGCCTCCAGAAGAAATACAGCCCTCCTGTCACCTTGATTTTAAGATTCCTGATCTTAATGAGTATAAGAATAAATTTGTATTTTTGTAAGCCACTAAATTTGGGGTGATTTTTAAAGCAGCAATAGAAACTTATACAAATGATGTACTGATAAAGAGAGGAAGATTCCAGTGTTACTGAACCCTGGAAGGTGAGTTCTGTCCAGAGTGCTCAGATCTGCCAATAATCTGGACACCGGCTTTTGAGAAAGAGAAAGTAACTTTATTGCAACACACAGAGAAAGGAACCAAGAGGAAGTTCCTCAGGTCTGACTCCCCGAGCTAAGGGGAAGCAGGGCTTATACGTGATTTGGGCAGCAAGATGGTGGCCGTGCAGGCATACTGGGGAGGGAAAATTCTAGAAGGAAGATGTTGCAGGAATTATGGTGGCCAGGAAACAGGAGGTGACATGATTGTTGTCAGACCTCTCACTTGGGGATAGGGTCCGGGTGATGATTTTCCTTCTGATTCGTTCCACCTGTTGCTGCATCTTCTGTTGAAGTCAATTAACATTCACAGCTGGCCCTTCTGTGCATGTGGGGCAGGCCAAATCTGGCTTGGGATAGTTTAAGGCAATCTTTTCTGACTAATGGAAATTTACTGGCATTCGTAGGGTCAGGCTACACCAGCATCAGATAAGAAAATATATATGATGTTTTTGAAAGTTCCTTATAGTCTTAACATTGTATGCTTTAAAAATCAAAAACAATGCAAACAGGAACACTAGGGTCCCCATCTCTAAGTCATAAAGCACCATGGCATAGTGCAGTATTTTGCAAACTATGAATCTCATATTTTTCCAATTCTGTGTACCATCTGAACTCTTCTTAATCTGAAAGTTTTCTTTCAATTAACTCTTTTTTTATATTATCAGGTTTATATTAAGGGAAAAATTTACATAACTATTTAAAATGAAATATTTGCGTAACTTTTTACCAGTTGAATATATTTATAAAAACAGAAAAAAATACAACGTAAGCAAAAAGTGTTCTTAAGTTTTACCTACCTCTTGTTGACTACTGAAGACTCTGAATCTGAAATCTGCTCTATCTTGGTAAAAAAGAGAGATGAGCAAGTTCTAGAAAAATGTCAAAGATACTCTTCTACCGGAGCCCTGGTGGTACAGTGGTTAAGAACTATGGCTGCTAATCAAAAGGTCAGCAGTTTGAATCTACCAGCCGCTCCTTTGAAATTCAATGGGGACAGTTCTACTCTGTCCTGTAGGGTCACTAAGAGTCAGAATAGACTCAAAGACATTTTTTTTTTTTTTTAATTCTTCTAGCACTGTGCCTGTCACCTTATTTTGGGATTGAGAGATAACTGAAAGTAGAATCACATTTTCATTATGAAATTCAATGTGCTATGTGTGTCTCCAGTTGTTCATGACCCACAATTTAGTAAACACTGAAATGGTGGAAAAATATCAACTTTGCAGTTGGATAGACCTTGGCTCACATTAAAAGGTTCACTACTATTATCTCTGAGACTATCTAGAGCAAGTTATTTTCTGTACCTTAGTGTCTTCTCACAAAGCTGAACTATATGTCCACCTTAGAGAGCTGTGGGAAAAATTAGAAATAATAGATGAAATATTCAATGAAGAGTAGTTGCTACATTATTATTTAAATCCTAGGAATTGCCAACCTTTCTTAAGTGACATGCCATGCTTTTCTTTATTTAGTCCCTAAAAAAAGTGGGAGAGGAAGAGGTAAAAACAATTAAACATCTAAATTTGCCAGCAGTCTACTAACACCTTATATCATGCAACAATGGGAAAAATAATGAAAGAAAATAATTGCCAGCCAAGAATAATATATCCTGCAAAACTCTTGCTCAAATATGGTGGTGAAATTATGACATTTTCAGATAATCAGAAATTAAGGGAATATGTAAAAACCAAACCAAATTTACAAGAATTATTAAAGGGAGTCCTTTGGTCAGAGAACAAACAACATCAGATGACAGCATGAGTCTAGGACGCAAGAACATTACCAACCTAGGTAATGAACCCTCAAAGATAAATCAAACTAAATGATTTTACAACAGAGAACCAGTGAGGTTAATCTGTAAATGACAGCAACATAAGAACAACAAAAGAGGGAATAAACAGTGTAGGTGTAGAACTTTCAAGTGGAGAGGAAGTCAAGGCGATACCAAGTAATAAAGGACTGGTTCAAACTTAGGAAGATAAAGGTAAATTTCAAGGTAACCACAAAGAAAGATAAACCTCTTCATCAAAATAAAGAAGAAAAACATAAAGTCTAGGTAAACACAAATTCTACAAAACAAAAGAAATGAAAAAAAATCTAAAACAAAAGGAATTCAGCACAGGATAGTAAGAGGAACAAAGAAAACGTCAGCACCACAAAAAAAGCACTACAAAATGACAACAATAAACTTATAACTATCAATAATTATACTGAATGTAAATAGTTTAAACACACTCATAAAGAGACAGAGCATGATAGAATGGATAAAGAAACAGGATCCATCAATATGCTGTCTATAAGAGACATACTTTAGAAACGAAGACATAAATTTATTGAAAATGAAGAAAATGAAAAAAAAAATATATCAAGTAAACAGCTACCAAAAAAGAGCAGGAATAGCAATACTAATCTCAGGTAAAATAGACTTTGAAACAAAATCCACCATAAAAGACAAACAAGGGTACTATATAATGGTTAAACAGATGATCCATCAAGAAGACATAACCATAATAAATATCTACCCACCCAATGCAACGATAGGGCTCCAAAATAAGTAAAACAAACTCTAACAGTACTAAAAAGAGAAATGGACAGTTCCACAATAATACTAGGAGACTTCAACACACCACTCTTGGTAAAGGACAGAACATCTAGAAAGAAACTCAACAAAGATACAGAAGATTTAAAGGCCACAATCAGCCAACTTGATATCATAGACATATACGGAAAACTCCACCCAACAGATGCAATGTACACATTCTTTTCCAATGTACATGGAACGTTCTCCAGAATAGATTACATCTTAGGCCACAAAACAACCTTCAACAAAATCCAAAACATTCAGATTATCCAAAGTATCTTCTCTGAACACAACACCATCAAAGTAGAAATTAACAACAGGAAGAGCAAGGGAAAAAAAAAAATCAAATACATGGAAAGTGTAAAACACCCTGCTTAAAAACCACTGGATAATAGAAGAAATCAAAGATGGAATCAAAAAATTCCTAGAGTTAAACAAGAATGAAAACACATCATACCAAAACCTTTGAGACACAGCAAAGGCAGTACTCAGAGGTCAAATTATAGCAACACATCAAAAAAGAAGAAAGGGACAAAATCAAAATATTACCTACACAACTAGAACAATACAAAGAGAACATAATAGAAGTCCAAATCCTTCAGGAGAAGGAAATAATAAAGATCAGAGTAGGGAAAAAAAAAAAAAAAAATGAGAGACTAGAAAAACAATAGAAAGAACCAACAAAACCAAAAGTTGGTTCTTTGAAAAGGAGCAACAAAATCAATAAACCACTGGCTAGACTGACAAAAGAGAAACAGGAGAGGATGCAAATAACCCAAATAAGAAATGAAATGGGAGAAATTACAACAGACCCAACTGACAAAAAAAGGATTGTAACAGACTGTTATGAAAAACTATACTCCAACAAATTTGAAAACCTACAGGAAATGGAAAAAATTCTAGAAACACACTACCTACCCAAAATAACAGAAATTGATGTTGAAAATCTGAACAGACCCATAACAAGAGAAGAGATTGAAAAGGTAATAAAAAAAACTCCCAACAACAACAAAAAAAAGTCCTGGACCAGATGTCTTCACTGAAGAAGTCTACCAAACATTCAGAGAAGAGCTTACACCAATACTACTCAAACTATTTCAGAAAATAGAAAATGAAGGAATACTTCCAAATTCATTCCATGAAACCAGCACAACCCTGACACCAAAACCAGGCAAAGACACTAAAAAAAGAGAGAGGAATTACAGGCCAGTATCTCTCATGAATATAGATGCAAAAATTCTCAACAAAATTCTAGCGAATAGAATACAGTATGATATCACAAAAATAATATACCACGACCAAGTAAGATTCATAACAGGTATACAAGAATGGTTCAACATTAGAAAATCAATCAATATAATCCACCACATAAATAAAGAATCACATGATCATCTCAATCAACTCAGAAAAGGCATTTGATAAGGTCCAACATACTTTCCTGATAAAAACTTTCAATAAAATATGTACAGAAAGTGGCTTAGTGATCTAGTGCTGCTACAACAGAAATTCCACAAGTGGATGGCTTTAACAAAGATAAATTTATTTCTTCACAGTAACGTATGCTAAAAGTCCAGATTCAGGGCATCAGCCCCAGGGAAAAACTTTCTCTCTCTGTCAGCCTTCTCATCAATGTTCCCCCAGACTAGGAGCTTCTCCTAGTCCAAGGACACGCTCTGCTCCTGGCACTGTTTTCTTGGTTGTATGAGGTTCCCATGTCCCTTTGCTCACTTCTCTCCTTTATATCTCAAGAGATTGCCTCAGGACACAATCCAATCTTGTAGACTGAGTCCCACCTCACTAACACAACTGCCGCCCATCCTCTCTCATTAACATCATAGAGGCAGGATTTACAACATATACGAAAATCACACAATACCAGGAATCATGGCCCAGCCAAACTGATACACCATTTTTGGGGGGACATAATTCAATCCATGGCAGAAGGGAAATTCCTCAACATAATAAAGGGCATCTATACAAAACCAACGGCCAACATCATTCTTAATGGAGAGAGGCTGAAAACATTCCCCTTGAGAACAGGAACAAGACAAGGATGCCCTTTATCACCACTCCTATTTAATATTGTGCTGGAAGTCCTAGCTACAGCAATAAGGCAAGAAAATGAAATAAAGGGCATCCAAATTGGTAAAGAAGAAGTTAAACTGTCCCTATTTGTGGATGATATGATACTACACATAGAAAACCCAAAAGACTCCAGAAGAAAACTACTGAAACTAAGAAAGATTTAGCGGAGTAGCAAGATACAAGATTAACATACAAAAATCAGTTGGATTCCTATACACCAATAAAGAGAATGATGAAAAGGAAATTTAGGAAAACAATACCATTTATAATAGCCCCTAAAAAAATAAATACTTGGGAATAAATCTAACCAGGGATATAACAGACCTATACAAAGAAAATGACAAAACATTACTGCAAGAAGCCAAAAGAGATCTACATAAATGGAAAAACATACTATCATGCTCATGGGTAGATAGACTCAACATTGTGAAAATGTCTATTCCATCCAAAGCAATCTACAAATACAACACAATCCCAATCCAAATACCAACAACATTCTTTAAAGAGATGGAAAAACTTATTATTATCTTTACATGGAATGGGAAGAGGCTCCGGAGAAGTAAAGCTCTTTGAAAGAAGAAGAAGAAAGTAGGAGGACTTGCACTACCTGAACTCAGAGCCTACTATACAGCTATGGTAGTCAAAACAGCCTGGTACTGGTACAATGACAGATACACTGATCAATGGAACAGAATTGAGAACCCAGATGTAAATCCATCCACCTATGGTCACCTGATCTTCAACAAGAGTCCAAAATCCATCAAATAAAGAAAAGACAGTTTTATAACAAATGGTGCTAGCAGAGCTGGACATCTATGTGCAAAAAAATGAAACAGGACCCACACCTCATACCATACAGAAAAACTAATTCAAAATGGATCAAAGAAGTAAATATAAAACCAAAAACTATAAAGATCATAGAAGAAAAATAATGATCAAAGCTCTAGGCCCTAATACATGGTACTAATAGGATACAAACCATAATTAACAACACACAAACTCCAGAAGATAAGCTAGATAACTGGGATCTTCTAAAAATCAAACACTTAGGCTCATCAAAAGACTTTACCAAAAGAGTAAAAAGAGAACCTACAGACTGGGAAAAAATTTGGGGCTATGACAAATCCAACAAAGTTCTAATCTCTAAAATCTATAGAAAAATCCAATACCTGTACAACAAAAAGACAAATAATCAGATTAAAAATGGGCAAAGCATATGAACAGACACTTCACCAAATAAGACATTGAAGTGGTTAACAGACCCATGAGGAAATGCTCGCTATCACTAGCCATTAGAGAAATGCTAATTAAAACAACAAGATACCATGTCACCCCAACATTACTGGCACGTATTAAAAAAAAAAGAAATTAACAAATATTGGAGAGGTTGTAGGGAGATTGGAACTCTTACGCACTGCTGGTGGGAATGCAAAATGGTACAACCATTTTAGAAAACAATATGATGCTTCCTTAAAAAGCTAGAAATAGAAACATCACATGATCTAACAATTTCAGTCCTAGGAATATATACTAGAGAAATAAGAGCCATCAGACAAATACAAATATGCTCACCCATGTTCATTGAAGCATTATTCACAATATCAAAAAAAGGAAACAACCTAGATGCCCATCAACAGATGAATGGATAAACAAACCATGGTATATACACACAATGGAGTACTATACAACGAGAAAGAACAATGATAAATCTGCAAAGTATCTCACAACATGGATGATATGGAGGGACAAATATTGTATGAGACCACTACTATAAAAACTCATAAAAAGATTTACACACAAAAAGAAACCATCTTTGATGGTTTTGAGGGAGGCGAAGGATGCAGAGGGAAAAATAGTAAACAGACAAGCAGTAACTTTGGTGAAGCATAAGACAGTACACAATACTGGGGAAGCCACCACAACTTGAAAAAGGCAAGGTCACAAAAGCTCCATAGACACATCCAAACTCCCTGATGGACCAAATTACTGGGCTGAGGGCTGTGGGGACCATAGTCTCTGGGAACATCTAGCTCAATTGGCATAACATAATTTATAAAGAAAACGTTCTACATTCTACTTTGGTGAGTAGTCTGAGATCTTAAAAGCTTGTGAGTGGCCGTCTAAGATACTCCACTGGTGTCACCCTGTCTGGAGCCAGGGAGAATCAGAAAACCAAAAACATAAGGGAAAGATTAGTCCGAAGGACTAATGGACCACAACTACCACAGCCCCCACCAGACTGAGTCCAGTACAACTAAATGGTGCCCGGCTACCACCACTGAACTCCTCTGACAGGGATTACAATAGTGGGTCCTGGACAGAGCTGGAGAAAAATGTAGAACATGATTCTAACTCACAAAAAAAGACCAGACATACCGGCTTGATCGAGACTAGAGAAATCCTGAGAGTATGGCCTCCCAGACACCCTTTTACCTCAGTAATGAAGTCACTCTTGAGATTCGCCCTTCAGTCAAAGATTAGACAGGCCCATAAAAGAAAACGAAACTAAATGGGCACACCAGCCCAGGGGCAAGGACGAGAATGCAAGAGGAGACAGGAAAGCTGATGTTTTAGGCTGGGTTCTCTAGAAAAGTAAAACCAGGAAAGCATATAAATATATATATATAGACAGAGAGATTTATATCAATGTTGTAGAGGCTGGAATGTCCCAAGTCCATGGGTCAGGATACAGGCTTCTACTAATACACGTAGCCACAGGGGCTGGCAAATCGAAGATTGGCATGTACGAGAGCAGGGCTCTTGTTCATAGGCAGTGAAGTTCGACAAATCCCGTGGATCAGCAAGCAAGACCACACGTAAGCTGCTAGCTCAAGTTCCAAGAACCAGAGATCAGATGCAGAGGAGCTAGCTGTAGGATCAGGAATGAGCAAAAGCCACAAGCCTTTCCAGAATATCTGCTTATATTCAATGTAGGCCCCATACCCAAGGAAACGCCCTTTCAACTGATGGGCTACTGACAGCAGATCTCATCGTGGAGGTGATCACATAAAATCAAATCTCACTATGGAAGTGATCACACCATCATAAGATTATCAAATCGCTCAGAATCATGGCCCAGGCAAACTAACACACAACCTTATAACCATTACAGCTGGTAATGGGGAACCTAAGGTTGAGAAGGGGAGCATGTTGACATGTCTTGGAGTTGACAACCAATGTCACAAAACAATATGTGTACTAATTGTTTAATGAGAAGCTAGTTTGCTCTGTAAACCTTCATCTAAAGTGCAATAAAAAATTAATTAAAAAAAAAAAAGTAAGACAAAAAAGAAATCAAAGGATGTGCTGCACTGGGCAAATCTTCTGCAAAAGACCTCTTTAAAGTGTTCAAAAGCAAAGATGTCACTTTGAGGAATAAGGTGCACCTGACCCAAGACATGATATTTTCAATTGCCTTATATGCATGTGAAATCTGGACAATGAATAAAGAAGACAGAAGAATTGAAGCCTTTGAATTATGGTATGGGTGAAGAATATTGCACATACTGTGGGCTCTCTGCCTTGGAAGAAGTACAGCCAGAATGCTCCTTAGAAGAGAGGATGGAGAGACTTTGTTTCAGGTACTTTGGACATGTTATCAGGAGGGACCAGTCCCTTGAGAAGGACATTGCGCTTGGTAAAGCAGAGAGTTAATGAAAAAGAGGAAGACTCTCAACCAGCGAGACTGACACAGTTCCCATGAACATGGGCTCAAACATAGCAAAGATTGTGAGGATGGTGTAGGACAGGGCAGTGTTTTGTTTTGTGGTACATAGGGTCAGTATAAGTTAGAACTGACTGGATGGCCCCTAACAACAACAATGACTAATCACGTTCAGCATCTTTTCCTGTGCTCATTTGATATTCATATATCTTCTTCAGTGAAATATCTATTTGAATCAGTTTCCAGTTTTTATAAATTTGTTTGTCGTTACTGAATTGTGTTTTTTATGTAATCTCAAAATAAGTCCTTTAACAGATACATGGTATGCAAATATATTCTAGTCCGTGTTTTGCCTTTTCATTTTCTTAGTGACATTTTTTGAAACACAAAGTTTTTAATTTTATTGAAGGACCAATTTATCGTGGTTTATTTTATGGCTCATAAGTCTGTTGTTTTATCTAAGGAGCCTAAACCAAGGTCACAATGATTTTTCTCTTATGTTTTCTTCTAGAACTTTCATAGCTTTAGTTCATAAATTTAGGTCTAGGATCCAGTTAGAGTAAATTTATGTTTATAGTGTAAGGTGTGTGTACCTGTGTATTTGCAATTATCACAGCAAATTTTGTTGAAATGACTGCTTTTTCCCTTGAATTGCTTTGCACCTTTGTCAAAAATCAGTTGTTCATTATCGAAAAGGTTAATTTCTGGGATCTCTATTCTGTTCCGTAGATTTATATGATCTCTATGCTTACACTTACTCCAATACAACCTTTTCTTAATTACTATTACTTTATAGTATGTTTTGAAAATGGTTACTATAGACCTTAAAATTTGTTTCTCTTTTTCAAAATACTCTAGGTCTTTTGACTTCCATACATATTTTAGAATCCACTTGCCTATTTGCATAAACAATGCTAGAATTTTGATGGGGATCATTGAAACTACCTATCAATTTGGGAATAATTACTACTTTGATTCTTTCTATAGATAAATATATCTCTACATTTATTTAGATCTTCATTAAATATTTTCAACATGGTTTTGTACTTCACATTTTACAAGTCTTGTACTACTTTTCTTAAATGTATTCCTAAGTATTTCATTCATTTTGATGCTATTGCAAACAGAATTGTTTGCTTAATTTTTTTCAGATTGTTCATTTCTAGATTACAAATACAATTAATTTCTGTATTTTGATATTTGTATAAGTTTCCTGAGACTGCTGTAACAAATTACTATAAACCTCATGGCTTAAAACAACGGAAATTTATTGTGTCACAATTCTAAAGACCAGAAGTATGAAACCAAGCTTTTGGTACCCCCTACAATCCTTCAGAGACAATGGAAAGGAAATCATTCTAGCTTCCAGTGGCACCTGACATTCGTTGGTTTGTGGCTGCATTCCTTTCTGTCTGTCTCTATGTTCACACGTCATTCTCCTGTTTCTCTTCTTTTGTTTGTATCTAAACTCCCTTTGACTTTCTCTTACAAGGATGCATGTGTTTGTATTTATGACCCACCCAGAAAATCCTCTGGGTAGGTCATAAATAAAGAGGACTATAGGCCCTTTCTCTGAAGAGCCTTAACTTAATCACATCTTTTGTTATAAAGGTAATATTAACTCTTTAGCCATATAAAATAACCATTTATAGGTTCTAAGGATTGTCACGTGAGCATATCTTTGTCGTCACTATTCACTCTAAAATATTGTACCTGAAATCTGACTGAAATTGTTTATTAATTCCACTAGCTATTTTGTAGATTTTTTATTCTTTTCTATATAATCCAAAAAAACACCAAACCCATTGCCGTGGAGTTGATTCCAACTCATAGTGACCCTATAGGACAGAATAGAAGTAACCACCCCTAGGGTTTCCAAGGAGCAGCTGGTGGATTTGAACTGTGGACCTTTTGGTTAGCAAGTGAGCTCTTAAACACTACACCACCAGGGTTCCATTTTCTATATATAGGATTATATTATTTGAAAATGAAGAAAGTTTTAATGATTCCATTCTAATCTGGATGCCATATATATATATATATATACACACACACACACACACACATATATATACATATACATATAATATCTATATATACACATATACATATATATCTATATATACACATATATATCCTTTATATACCCTTATATATTGATAAGTCTATCTGTAAACACACACAGACAAACACACTGCTTAGGACCTCCAGTACAATATTGGATAGACATGGTAACAGTAGACACATAACCCAGACTGTAACTTTAGAATGGCAAAGCCACTGTCCTCCCCATTTCACTGGCCACCAAGATTGTTACTTTTGCTTGTAATACCTTTGGGTGTGGCATATTTGCCTTTCATTCCAAGTCAAGTGAGCTATCTCCATCAGAAAATCTTCTCATTTTCCCTACTTGACCTCCTGGTAGAGTTAAAGCTGACCAAGCTAGGGGGAAATGCAAGATCACTGGGTAAGAGCATCACATACTTTCATTGTTCTTACACAAAGTTCAGTAGATTTTCATGAATAAACTCAATTTTTCGTATGCGTTTTGTCCATTTCCAGAGCCCTGAAATTGTTATTTTTGACTATTGTATTTTCTTCAGTTTTATAGTTGCTTTACAGAAATAGGGCTTTCCAAATTTTTTACTTTGTCATGTTGAAAATGCCCATTTTATAATAGTTTATATTTGAGTTTCTTTAAAAGGCAGGTAAATGGGGGAAAACTAAGTATGACAAGCATTACTTTAAAAGCTATAACACAAAAACTAATATCTGCTCCATTACGTAAATTATACTTTTCCAGAGAGACATCATTTTGTAGTGAGAAAAACATGAATGTCATGGACCAATAAAACTAGGCTTCAATGTGGTGACTTATTAGCTGTGTAACTTAGAAAAGTTTACTTAAATTCTCTGATCCAAGCTTCCTCAATCATAATAAAGGAGAATAAAGATACTTATATACTAAGGTCAGAGTCCTTGAGTGATGTAAACGATCAACGCACTCAACTGCTAACAGAAAGATTGAAGGTTCAAGTTCAGCCAGAAGTGGTTTGGAAGAAAGACCTGGTGATCTACTTCTGAAAAATCAGCCACTGAAACCTTAAGGGGCATAATTCTACTGTGACACATGTGAGGTCATCATGAGACAGAATTGACTCAACGGCAACTGTAACTAAGGTCATTAGAGTATTAAATAAAATAACATCTTTAAATGTATGGTGGCAATCAAACACACACACACACACTCACATACAAACTAATTTCCTCAAGGCAGGGCCAAGACAGTGGAGCAGTCAGATGCTTCTGGTCGTCCCTCATACAACAAAGACCTGAAAAAAACAAGCGAATCTATTATATATGACAATCTAGGAGCCCTGAACATCAAAGGCAAAGTTGAGCAATCTGACTGAGTGGCAGGGGGAGGGAGAGACGGTTCAGACACAGCGAGGAGTTGCCAGACCTGACTTGGCGAGAGCTTGAGCCTTTCAGGCCAGATCAGCTCATGGTGCTCGGTGAGGAAGGCAAGCAGCGGCACTTGGGGAGCATTTTCCACACCGAGAGAGACCTAGCAGCAGAGAGTCTACTTGGCCATCCAAAACCAGTGGGAAGCAGCCCTTGATTGACCTATTGTGTCAATAAAAAACACCCCCCTTTGGGAAAAAAATCTCTCTTCCATTTTCATGCATTGAATTTTGTTGCCCCAAAATATCTGTCAACTTGGCTGGGTCAAGATTCCCAGTATTGTATGACTGTGTACCATTTTGTAATCTGATGTGATTTCCTTATGTGTTGTAAATTCAATCACTATGATGTAATAAGATGGATTAGCGACAGTTATACTGATGAGGTATACAAGATTGGATAGTTTCTTAAGCCAATTTCTTTTGAGATATAAAAGAGATAAGTGAGCAGAGACACAAGGGGACCTCATACCACAAAGAATGCAGTGCTGGGAGCAGAACGCTTCCTTTGGACCTAAGGTTCCTGTGTTGAGATGCTCCCAGACCGAGGAAAGACTGATGCATCACAAGGACCTTTCTCCAGAGCTGACAGAGAGAGAAAGACTTCACCTGGAGCTGATGCTCTGAGTCTGGACTTGTAGCCTTCTGGACTGTGACAGAATAAACTTCTCTTTGTTAAAGCCATCCACTTGTGGTATTTCTGTTATAGCAGCACAAGATGATTAAGACACCCATTTACCTTCTTGCTCCCTGCTCTGCACTAGGTCCAGAACCAGATTCAGCAATTGCCGAGTCCCCTGGCCCAGAAGTAGGACACGTCACATGCCCTGAGCCATTCTACCAGCCTTGGACAGTGAACAAATAAACATGGGGAAAAATAATCTGCCAGCTCCCCTAAGCTAGGAACCCAGGGTAGGCACAGCTCCTTTGCCTAGGCACAGGCATAAGTTGTCCACAGACACTGAATGCTTTTCACCCTGCGTAGACTTGTGTGGGCCCATTTCAACAACATAGGCCCTCATTACAACAGTACAACAGGGTATATACTTGGAGTCTAACTTCAACTATTTCAGCTGTGAAGTGGCAGGTTTCTGATATTTGACACTGCTCTGCCAATTAAGCAGGGCCTTCACCGACACACATCAGGAGCCTGAGGACTGGTGGCTACTCTCATGCAACCTAGCAACCTGTGACAGGGACGCAAGAATAAGTGGTGCCCCCAGTCCTTATAGCCAACAGCATTGGGTACTCAAAGTCCAGCTGCAAAACCCTTCCACCTAAGCACCCTAGAGAACAGGAACAAACTTTCCTACTGGAAACTCGGGGGTGGCCATCCGCCCCCTGCCTTGCTCAGCGTGTGACCCCGCTGCTGCAGCCAGATGTCTGCACTTACACCAATCACCCGTGCCTGTCTAGGACTGTAGGTGAGAACCTGCATGACACACTTGGTAGCCAACTACCTCGACACTTGAGCTAAATCTATACTGGAGGAGTGGGCAGACTCCTGGGCTCACATACTTAGTGGTAGTTCTAGCCACCTGGTGGCAGGATTTCTGAGCTTCAGGGGCTCCGGTGATTGGACTAGCTCACACGACCAGCCTATTTGGGCAGATCAAAACAAAACAAGAAGCTAGGACACAGTAAGTAAGCATAAAATGAAAAAAATGTAATAACTTATTGATGGCTCAGAGACAACAGTCAATATCAAATTACATAAAGAGGCAGACCATGACGGCTTCAGCAAGCTCCCAAAATAAAGAATCAAGGAATTTTCTAGAGGAAGAGGATTTCTTGGAATTACCAGAGGCAGAATACAAAAGATTAATATACAGAACTCTTCAAGAGATCAGGAAGGATAGCTTGTAAAAGACAGACCTAGCAATAGAGGAAATTAAGAAGATTAGAGAAGAGCGTAATGACAAATTTAACAGGCTACAAGAATCCATAGAGAGATAGCAATCAGAAATCCAGAAGATTAACAATAAAATTTCAGAATTAGACAATTCAACAGGATGTCATATGAGCAGACTTGAGGCAATGGAAGTCAGAATTAGAGAGATTGAAGATAAAGAACTTGACACCAACTTATTTGAGGAAAAATCAGAAAAAAAGATTTAAAAAAATGAAGAAACCCTAAGAATTATGT
>NW_004443970.1:1241548-1244011 GCF_000243295.1 Trichechus manatus latirostris | reverse complement strand
ATGTCAATATGTAAAAGATGACAACGTTAAAAAAAAAGAGGGACTTAAAAAATTGAGACATAGATTTTTCATGTGGAGAAGAAGTCAAAGCAATATGAAGAAATAAAAGACAGGTTTATACTTAGAAAAAGAGGGGTAAATATTAAGATAACCACAAAGGAAGCTAACAATCCTATAAGTCAAAAGAAAAAAAAGAAAAATATAGACTCAGCAAATATAAAATCAACAACAGTGAAAAAGATGAAAAGAAAATACATAAAGAAAAATGACTCAATACAGAAAATTAAGTGGAACAATGAAACTGTGAACAACACACACACACAAAAAAAAAAATCAAAATAATAGCACTAAACTCATACCTAACAAAAATTACACTGAATGAAAATGGACTAAATGCACCAATAAAGATACAGAGAGTGGCAGAGTGGGTAAAAAAACACGTTCCATATATATGCTGCCTACTAGAGACACTCCTTAGACTTAAAGACTCAAACAAACTAAAACTCAAAGGATGGAAAAAATATATCAAGCAAACACCACTCAGGAAAAAGCAGGAGTGGCAATATTAATCTCTGACAAAATAGACTTTAAAGTAAAATCCACCACAAAGAATAAGGAAGGACATTATGTAATGATTAAAGGGTCAATACATCAGGAGGACATAACTATAATAAATATTTACACACCCAATGACAGGGCTCCAAAATACAAAAAACAAACTAACAGCATTGAAAAGAGACATAGACAGCTCCACAATAATAGCAGGAGATTTCAACACACCACCTTCAAGTGAAGGACAGAACATCCAGAAAGAAGGACAGAACATCAATAAAGACACGGAAGATCTAAATACTACAATCAACCAACTTGATCTCATAGACATATACTGAACACTCCACCCAACAGCAACCAAGTATACTTTCTTTTCAAACACATATGGAACATTCTCCAGAATAGACCACTTATTAGACCATAAAGCAAGCCTCAAAGAATGCAAAGCATCGAAATATTACAAAGCATCCTTTCTAACCATAGAAGCAGAAATCAATAACAGAAAAAGTAAGGAAAAAAATCAATCATATCGAAACTGAACACTTTGCTCAAAAACTACTGGCTTATAGAAGAAATTAAGGATAGAATAAAGAAATTCACAGAATCAAATGAGAATGAAAACATCCTACCAGAACCTTTGGGACACAGAAAAAGCAGTGCTCAGAGGTCAATTTATAGCAATAAATGCACACATCCAAAAAGAAGAAAGAGCCAAAATCAAAACATTATCCCTATAACTAGAACAAGTAGAAAGAGAGCAGCAAAAGAAGCCTGAGGTGCCAGAAGAAAGAAAATAATAAGAATTAGAGAAGAATTAAATGAAATAGAGACTAGACCAAAAATTGAAAGAATTAACAAGACCAAAATCTGGTTCTTTGAAATGATTAACAAAATTGACAAAGCATTGTCCAAACTGACAAAAGAAAAACAGGAGAGGAAGCAAATAGCCTGCATAAGAAATGAGATGGTGATATCACAACAGACCCAACTGAAATTAAAAGAATCGTAATGGAACACTATGAAAAATTATACTCTAACAATTTGAAAACCTAGAGGAAATGGACAAATTTCTAGAAACTCACTAGCTAAAACAGAGGTAGAACAACTAAACACACCTATAACAAGAGAATGAAAAGGTAATTTAAAAACTGCTAACTACAACAAAAAGTCCTGGCCCAGAGAATTTCACAGAAAAATTCTATTGAATTTTCAGAGAAGAGTTACATCAGGACTACTAACAGTATTTCAGAGCAAAGAAAAGGATGGAATACTCCCAAACTCATTCTAAGAAGCCAGCATAACACTGATAGTGAAACCATGTAAAGACACCATCAAAAAAGAAAATTACAGGAGTTCTGGCAAAATGGCGCTCTAGGCAGAAGCACCACGCTGTCCCTCCACAACAAAGATCCGAAAACTAAGTCAAACAGAGAATACAACAATCCTGAAACCCTAAAACATCAAATGAAGAGATAAATAACTCAGCCGAGCACCAAATGGAGTGATAAAACTGACAGAGAACAGAGGCAAGGAGAGATTCATGCAGAGGTCCCCTACCAGCTAACACAGCACAGATCCACCATCTTGGACTCCTATCCGAGACCAGCAGGCAGGGATATGAGAGGGCAGACTCACGGAGCGTCCAGCGGGAGACAAAACAACCGGTAATTTGCGGTGTGCGCTTTCCCACCCCCGACCCCTCTTCGCCCCAGCTCGGCCTCCTCTGCTTCCCGCGGCCAGTCTCTTGACCGGGAGGTGCCAGCTGCTTGGATTCCACACACACAAGCGGGCGGCTCTCTGGGTGCCATTTGTTGGCTGCTAGTGTTGCTTTTGTTTCTGCTTCTTTTAATTTCTCACCTACCTCTCGCCACCTCCCCCTCCTTTCACTCAAGTGCCTGGCTCCGTGCGCCA
>NW_004443970.1:1223487-1232271 GCF_000243295.1 Trichechus manatus latirostris | reverse complement strand
AAATATATATATAAAAAAAGAAAATTACAGACCAATATCCCACATGAACATTGGTGCAAAAATCCTCAACAAAATTCTAGCCAATAGAATTCAGCAACGTAACAAAAAAAAATCACCATGATCAAGTATTATTTATACCAGGTATGCATAGATGGTTGAACATTAGAAGAACAATCAATGTAATCCATCACATAAATAAAACAAAAACAAGAACCACATGATCTTATCAACTGATGCAGAAGAGCCATTTGACAAAATTCAACACCCAGTCATGATGAAAACTCTTAATAAAATAGGAATAGAATTGAAATTCCTCAATATAATTAAGGGTATTTATACAAAGCCAACAGCCAACATTATCCTAAATGGAAGGAGTTTGAAAGCATTCCCCCTGAGAACGGGAACCAGACAAGGATGCCCTTTATCAACACTCTTATTCGACATTAGGCTGGAGGTCTTAGCTAGAGAAATCAGGCTAGAAAAAGAAATAAAGGGCATCCAAATTGGTAAGGAAGAAGTTAAAGCATCTCTATTTGCAGAAGATATGATCTTATACACAGAAAACCCCAAAGAATCCACAAGAAAACTACTGGAACTAATAGAGGATTTCAGCAAAGTGTCAGGATACAAGATAAACATACAAAAATCAGTTGGATTCCTCTACACCAACAAAGAGAACTTCCAAAAGGAAATCACCAAATCAATACCATTTACAATAGTCCCCGAGAAGATAAAATACATAGGAATAAACCTAACCAGAGATGTAAAAGTCCTATACAATGAAAACTACAAGATACTACTGCAAGAAACCAAAAGAGACCCTCATAAGTAGAAAAACATACCTTAATCATGGATAGGAAGACCTTACATTGTGAAAATGTCAGTTCTACCAAAAGCGATCTACAGATACAATGCAATCCTGATCCAAATTCCAATGGTGTTTCTTAATGAGATGGAGAAACAAATCACCTATTTCATATGCAAAGGGAAGAGGCCCCGGATAAGTAAAGCATTATTCAAGAAGAAGAACAAAGTGGGAGGCCTCATACTACCTGATTTTAGAAACTACTATACCTCCACGGTAATCAAAACATTCTGCTACTGGTACAACAACAGATACATAGACCAATGGAATAGAATTGAGGATCCAGACATAAATTCATCCACTTATGAGCAGTTGATATTTGACAAAGTCCCAAAGTCTGTTAATTGGGGAAAAGACAGTCTCTTTAACAAATGGTGCTGTCATATGTGGATATCCACCTGCATAAAACTGAAACAAGACCCATACCTCACAACATGCACAAAAACTAACTCAAAGACCTAAATATAAAATAAAATAGTAAAGAGCATGGAAGAAAAAATAGGTACTACACTTAGAGCCCTAATACGTGGCATAAACAGAATACAAACCATAAGTAACAATGCACAAACACCAGAAAAGAAGCTAGGTAACTGGGAGCTGCTAAAAATCAAATACTTATGCTCATCAAAAGACTTCACCAAAAGAGTAAAAAGACAACCTACAGATTGGGAAAACATTTTTGGCTACGACAAGTCCGATCAGCATCTAATCTCTAAAATCTATAAGATACTGCAAAAGCTCAACAACAAAAAGAGAAATAACCAAATTAAAAAATGGGCAAAGGATATGAGCAGACACTTTGCCAAAGAAGACATTCAGGCAGCTAACAGACACATGAGGAAAGGCTCAACATCATTAGCCATCAGAGAAATGCAAATGAAAACTACAATGAAATACCATCTCACCCCTGCAAGGCTAGCATTAATCCAAAAAAACACAAAATAAGAAATGTTGGAGAGGTTGTGGAGAGACTGGAACACTTATACACTATTGGCGGGAATGTAAAATGGTGCTACCACTTTGGAAATCAAATTGCCGTGTCCTTAAAAAGCTGGTAATAACGATCCAGCAATCCCACTTCTTGGAATATATCCTAGAGAAAGAAGAGCCACCACACGAATAGATAAATGCACACCCATGTTCATTGCAGCACTGTTCACGATAGCACAAAGATGGAAACAACCTAGGTGCCCATCAGTGGACAAGTAGATAAATTATGATATATTCACACAATGGAATACTATGCAACAATAAAGAACAATGATGAATTTTTGAAACATAGCATGGAGGAATCTGGAAGGCATTATTCTGAGTGAATTTAGTCAGTCACAAAAGGACAAATATTGAATAAGACCACTATTACAAGAAGTCAAGAAAAGGTTTAAACACAGAAGAAAACATTCTTTGATATTTACGGGGGTGGGGAGGAAGGGAGAGATAGTAGACAAGAATTATCTTAGGTGAGGGGAAGGATAACACACACTACAGGGGAAGTCAGTACAACTAGAGTTAACCAAAGCATAGAAGTTTCCTGAATACAACCAAACACTTCGAGGGACAGAGTAGAGGGGACAGGGGCCTGGGGACCATGGTTTTAGGGGTCTTCTAGCTCAATTGGCATAGCAAAGTTTTTTAAGAAAATGTTCTGCATCCTACTTTGGTGAGTGGCTTCTGGGGTCTTAAAAGGTAGTGAGATGCCATCTAAGATGTATAAACTGGTCCCAACCCAACTGCAGTAAAGGAGAATGAAGAACACCAAAGTCACAAGGAAAGTATTAGCCCAAGAAACAGAAAGGGCCACATAAACCAGAAGAACTAGATGGTGCCCGGCTACCAACAATGAGCCCGCTGACAGGGAACACAACAGAGAGTCCCTGATGAAGCAGTAGAAGGATGAGGTGCAGAACTCAAATTCTAGTAAAAAGACCAGACTTAACGGTCTGACTGAGACTGGAGGATCCCCAGAAAGCACGGCCCCCGGACTCTCTGTCAACCCAGAACTAAAACCATTCCTAAGGCAACTCTTCAGACAAAAATTAGGCTGGACTGTGGGACATAAAATGATACTCGTGAAGAGTGTGCTTCTTAGCTCAAATAGATACATGAGATTAAATGGGCAGCTCCTGTCCAGAGGTGAGAAGAGAACGCAGAGAGGGTCAGGAGCTGGTTGAATGGACACGGGAAATCCGTGATGGAAAGGAGGAATGTGCTGTCACAGTATACGGAGAGCAGTTGGGGTCACATAACAATGTATGTATAAATTTTGTATGAGAGACTGACTTGAACTGTAAACTTTCACTTAAAGTACAAAAAATAAATAAATAAATGAACAAAATAATTTCCTCATTGTCTATAAACTAAAACCATGAATCCTTAAAACTTATATATACACTAAAAATGCTTTCTACCCTTCATTATTTTTCTGAACTAGAAATATATATTGATATATGTAGAGATGAAAATTTCCTTGCCATCAAGTTGATTCCGACTCATAGCGACTCTATAGGACATAGTAGAACTACCCCTTAGAGTTTCCAAGGAGCGGCTGGTGATTTCGAATTGCTGACCTTTTGGTTACCAGCCAAGCACTTAACCACTGCACCACTAGGTTTCCATAAATATATATTTGCATCTCAATGTCTTAAATTTTATTATTAAGTAACTCTATGTTCCCTTAAAGCGAAGCTGCATTAAATTGAAAGTAGTAGTCATTAGGGATGTGTCATGGATTGAATTGTGTTCCCCCAAAATATGTATCAACTTGGTTATACCATGATTCCCAGTATTTTGTGGTTGTCCTCCATTCTGTGATTGTAATTTTATGTTAAAGAAGATTAGGGTGGGATTGTAACACCCTTACTCAGGTCATAGCCCTGATCCAATGTAAAAGGAATTTCCCTGGTGTGTGGCCTGCACCACCTCTTATCTTACAAGAGATATAAGGAAAGGGAAGTGAACAGAATGTGGGGGACATCATACCACCAAGAATGCAGTGCTGGGAGCAGACATGGTATCCCTGCGCGGAGAAGCTTCTAGTCTAGGGGAACATTGATGAGAAGGCCAACAGAGAAAATGCCTTCCCCTGGAGCTGATGCCCTGAATTTGGAGTTTTAGCCTACTTTACCGTGAGGAAATAAACTTCTTTGTGAAAGCCATCCACTTGTGGTTTTTCTGTTATAGCAGCACTAGATGACTACGACAGGCTGGTTATAAATATTCCCTCTGGAGCCCTGGTTGCATGGTGGTTAAGAGTTATGGCTGCTAACCAAAGGGTCAGCAGTGCGAATCCACCAACCACCCCTTGGAAACCTTATGGGGCAATTTCACTCTGTCTTATGGGGTCACTATGATTTGGAATAGACTCGATGACAACGGGTTTGGTATTTTGGTTTTTCTTCTCTTTCTGGCACATAGAATAACTATACTTCCCAAACCACCTTGAGGTTATGTGTTATCCCATGCCACACTTTGCAAAGAAAATGAAAAAGACATGAAATGTGATACTTTGAGACAGAAATTTTAGAATCCAGTCTTGATTGTACGCATCTGCTTTTCTCTGCCTTCATGAACTGAAAATGCAAGTCCTGCTAAAACAGAATCTCCTGTCAATCAACATACATAAGTGAAAAATAAGCTTTTGTTTTTATAAACCTAATTAATGTTGTGCTTGATAGTGCAGCATAGTATATCCTGGCCTGACAAATACAGCTATCAAAAGACAAGATTTATTCGTTAATTTAGAATAAGTAATTTGTTGTTTTTAGGTGCCTTCCAGTTGATTTCGACTCATGGTGACCCTACATACAAGAGAACGAAACACTGCCTGGTCCTGAGCCATCCTCACAATTGTTATGCTTGAGTCCATTGTTGCAGTCAGTGTGCCAATCCATCTCATGGAGGGTCTTCCTCTTTTTTTGCTGACCCTCTACATTACCAAGCATGATGTCCTTCTCCAGGGACTGGTCCATCCTGATAATATGTCCAAAGTACCTGAGTCAAAGTCCTGCAATCCCCATTTCTAAGGAGCACTCTGGATGTTCTTCTTCCAAGACAGACTTGTTTGTTCTTCTGGCAGTCCATGGTATATTCAGTTTTCTTTGCCAACACCATAATTCAAAGGCATTGATTCTTCTAATTTCTTCCTTATTCATTGTTCAGTTTTTGCATGTATATGAGGCTACAAAAATATTATGGTTTGTGTCAGGCGCATCTTAGTCTTCGAAGTGATATTCTTTGCTTTTCAAAACTTTAAAGAAGTCTTTTGCAGGAGATTTGCCCAAAGCAAGATATTGTTTGATTTCTTGACTGCTGCTTCCAGGGGCATTGATTGTGAATCCAAGTAAAATGAAATCTTTTACATCAATATTTTCTCCATTTATCATGATGTTTCTTATTGGTCCAGTTGTGAGGGGTTTTGTGTTCTTTATATTTAAGTATAATCCTGTAATCCATTCTGAAGGCTGTGGTCTTTGATCTTCATCAGTAAGTGCTTCAAGTCCTCTTCACTTTTAGCAAGCAACATTGTGTCATCTGAATAACACAGGTTGTTATGAGTCTTCCTCCAATCCTGATGCCTAGTTCTTCTTCATATAGTCCAGCTTCTCAGAATATTTGCTCAGCATATAGATTGAATAAGTATGGTGAGAGAATACAACCCTAATACTTGACTTTCCTTATTTTAAACCATGCGGTATCCTCTTGTGTCGTGGTGGTTAAGAGCTATGGCTGCTAACCAAGAGGTTGGCAGTTCAAATCCACCAGGCTCTCCTTGGAAACTCTATGGGGCTGTTCTACTTTGTCCTATAGGGTCGCTATGAGTTGGAATTGACTCGAAGGCAACAGGTTAGTGTTCCCTTGTTCTGTTCCAACAACTGACTCTTGGTTTATGTACAGTTTCTGCATGAGCACAATTAAGTGTTCTGGTATTCCCATTATTTGAAATATTATCCATAATTTGTTATGATCCACACAGTCAAATGTCTTTGCATAGTGAATAAAACACAGGTAAACATCTTTCTGGTATTCTCTACTCTCAGCCAAGATCCATCTGACAGCAGCAATGATATCCTTCATTCTACATCCTCATCTGAATCCAGCTTGAAGTTCTGACAGTTCCCTTTTTATGAACTGCTGCAGCCATTTTTGAATTACCTTCAGCAAAATTTTACTGTTCAATAATTTGCACATCTGTTGGATTATCTTTCTTTGGAATGGGCACAAGTATGGATCTCTTCCAGTCAGTTGGCCAGGTAGCTGTCTTCCAAATTTATTGGCATAGATGAGTGAGCACTGCCAGTGCTCCATCCCTTGTTGAAATATCTCAATTCATCAATTCCTGGAGTCTTGTTTTTCACCAGTGCTTTCAGTGCAGCTTGGGCTTCTTTGTTCAATACCATCGGTTCTTGATCACATGCTACCTCCTGAAATGGTTGAACATCCACCGATTCTTTTTGATACAGTGACTCTGTATATTCCTTCCATATTCTTTTGATGTTTCCTTCAAAATTGCAATTCGAGGTTTGTATTTTTCCTTCAGGTCTTTCAGCTTGAGAAATGCTGAGCGTGTTCTTCCCTTTTGATTTTCTAATTCCAGGTCTTTGCACATTTCATTATAATACTTTACTTTGAAATATGTTTTAAGAATTCATGTACCTTTAGTGGTATTTTAACTACAATCTAAATATATTCAAAAGCCCTATAATTTTTTTGAAAGCCCACTTAAAGAGCTTATGTTACATGGTAGGTGAATTCTACAGTTACAAAATAATGGTAACCATAAACTGGTAGCTTAAAATATCCAAGTTAAAAGTCATTAAACTAGAATAAGCACTTGAAAATGAATATAGACTCGGATAAATGAATCTAGTTAATCAAACATTTCTGAACGTACTTTCTCTAACTCAGACACTTAGGAGCACAGAAATAAAGGTAAGTAATTTGAGTGTTCTGCCCTGGCATTTAAATACAAGAGAAAAAAATGTTAATAGGATAAGTACCAGAAAGCATTAAGTGAGGCTAAACACCAAAGAGGATTAGTTATTATCCTGTCTTTACAGGCACCCAAGTTTCATGTGGCCAAGAAGATAGGAAATAGAAAGCCAATGGTACAGAATGGGATTTTTCTCCCCTTTTTGTTACAGGCTTATACTAAAATCAGTTTTATTATGGCACATAACTAACAAGTAACACAATACCTAAGCTTTCCTCTGGATAATCTAAAATTTAGTATACTTTTAAATGTATTTTAAGGAAATTTTAAGGGACATTTTTTTCCTTCCAAAGATTATTTTCCAAATTAACACTTGAATTTTTAAGCAAACAATATTCTATTTTTGAAATCTAACATTCATATCTATACACTGAGTTAAAACTTTCTCCAGTATTGACATCAAAGATGACTGTAGAGATTTAGTGTGTATTATTTCATTAACTGTATATGTTTCATTTAATTAAGGTGACATATAACATATGTTCCACTGCTATTCATAAGGTTTTCACTGGCAAGTATCTTTTCAGAAGTAGACTGCAAAGTCCTTCTTCTTAGTCTGTCTTAGACTGGAAGCTCAGTTAACACTTGTCTGCCACGGGTGACCCTGCTGGAATTTGAATACTGGTGACATGGCTTCCAGCATCACAGCAATGCAAAAGCCTCCACAGTGTGACAAACTGACAGATACTGAAATGCTTAAAACAAACTGACAAATGCTGTAAGTGAAGAGGACTTGCAGCACTTACTGGTGAAGGTCAAATATTACAGCCTTCAGTATAGATTACACCCCAACATAAAGAAAACAATAATCCTCACAACTGAACCAATAAGCAACATCATGATAAATGGAGAAAAGATTGAAATTGTCAAGGATTTCATTTTACTTGGATCCACAATTGACACCCATGGAAGCAGCAGTCAGGAAATCAAACGACTCATTGCATTGGGCAAATCTGCTGCAAAAGACCTGTTTAAAGTGTCCAAAAGCAAAGATATCATTTTGAAGACTAAGGTGTGCCTCACCAAAGCCATGGTGTTTTTAATCACCTCCTATGCATGCGGAAGCCAGGCAATTAGTAAGGAAGACCGGCCAAAGAAGAATTAATGACTTCGAGTTATGGTGTCGGTGAAGAATGTTGAATATATCATGGACTGCCAAACGAATGAAAAAATCTGTCTTGGAAGAAGTACAGTCAGAATGCTTCTTAGAAGCGAGGATTGCAAGACTTTGTGACACGTTATTAGGGGGGATCAGTCCCTGGAGAAGGACATCATGCTCAGTAAAGTAGAGGGTCAGTGAAAAAGAGGGAAGACCTTCGACAAGATGGATTGACAGAGTGGCTGCAACAATGGGCTGAAGCATAATAATGATGGTGAGGATCACGCAGGACCAGGCAGTGTTTAATTCTGTTGTACATAGAGTGGCTATGAGTTGGAGCCAATTCGATGGTACCTAACAACAACAACGTAAAGTATGTATATGTATATAAACCTAAACCCAATCCATTGCCTTCCAGTCGATTCCAACTCATAGTAATGCTGTAGCAACCCTGTAGGACAAAGTAGAACAGCTTGTAGGCTGTAGTCTTTAAGGAAGCAGACTGCCACAGCTTTTTCCCAAGGAACAGCCGATGGCTTGCAACCTCTGAACTTTTGATTAGCACTCAAGCACTTAACAACTGTGACACCAGGGTTCACTTATGTAAATACATGCATACACACATATACACACTTAGCATTTAAATATCTTTGAAGTTGAAATGTATCTTAAAATATATGAAAACTCATTTGTCATTTTCTGTGTAACTTGGTTGTCATTCTTTTTTTTTTTTTAATATTTTATTGTACTTCAGGTGAAGGCTTACAGAACAGATAGTTTCTCATGTAACAGTAACACACATGCTGTTTTATGACATTGGTTAACAAACCC
>NW_004443970.1:1174149-1215450 GCF_000243295.1 Trichechus manatus latirostris | reverse complement strand
GTTCGGCTGAGTTCTTTATCTCTTCATTTGATGTTCTAGGGTTTCAGGATTGTTGATTCTCTGTTTGGCTTAGTTTTTCGGATCTTTGTTGTGGAGGGATGGTGTGGTGCTTCTGCCTAGACCGCCATCTTGCCGGAGTCTGGTTGTCATTCTTGATGGCATGACAGGACAATTGCAATTTTTCATTGTTTCAGTCAACAAACAATTTCAAGATTATTTTAAGAAAGGAATGAGAGTCCTGGTTATTGTATGAAAACCTTAAACTGATACCTTTGGTAGATCAAAAAAGCACTACCATTAAAAATGTACAGAATAGATAATACAGACTTGGGAGAAAATGTTGGAGACAATAATGGAGTACTCTTAAGAAACACTGCATAACCAACACTCTTAATGGCACCCTGCCTGATGGTGTATGGATAGATACAGATATTTACTATTCAGAATTTTAAAAAATAGATTCAGAAAAGTCAGCTTTGGATACAAAGAAAACTTAGGAATGCATTAATTAATTTATTTTACTCATCTCTCTTTTATGTATGTGTGTGAATGATGCAGGATTAAAATGCTATCTTAGTAATTAAAAATGTTTACAATAAGCATATAATAAAAATCATCTGTGATACTTTTTAATTCATTTGTTGATATTTTGTTTTCTTTCTGAGTGTAACGTAAAATAAAGTCTAGCTTACAGTTGATGATACCTATATTTCTTAATATAGTTTGTTTATTATTGTTTCCTATCTTTTAACATAGCAGAGCCCTTATGGCACAGTGATTAAGAGTTACTGCTGCTAATCAAAAGGTTAGCAGTTCAAATCCACCAGCCACTCTTTGGAAGCCTTATGGGGTAGTTCTACTCTGTCCTCTAGGGTTGTTATGAGATGGAATTGACTCGATGGCAATGGGTTTTTTGGTTTTGGTTATCCTTTAATATGGAAGGCCTGTATAATTGGCATTTCTACTGGGAATGCTATTATAGCTGTTAATTATTCAGACCACTTTCCATGTAATTTCTAACTTTACATCATTTTTCTCTGTATTAGCTTGCTTCTAGGGGTGAAAAAGTACAAAAGACAAGAAAAGATTTGTAATACATACTAGTTGCTAAATATAGTGAGGTGGTTAAAATTATTACCTAGTTCAGATATTTAGATTAGCAATACATTTCAGTTATCAGTGCCAAAGTCCTGTTCACAAATAATCAAAGACTTACTGCATTTCGTTCATTCAATTATTCTATGTATTCACTGAATAATTATTTGCTTGGTTCCTAATATGTTTCAGAAACTGTTTCAGGTTGGTGATTGGTATTTTACAATGATATTGTTGCACAACAAAACAAGTATTTTAATATTTGGAAAATGTTATTGTTGATATGGAACATATCAATAGGGAAAATTATGTCCTAATTGCATAATTAGTGTAACAATCTAAATATACATATATATATATATATATATTTTTTTTTTAAGGGCACACAAAGCCATTATGACACTGGGTGAATATCAACAAGAAAAGAAGTTATGCCCTAAGGTACCATAGTTCCCTGGGAATTGAATTAATAAATTTTACTACCTATGTGGGCACAGTGCAAAATAAAGCGGTCAGGGAAAGATAATTCCTAATATGGATCTACCTCTTTGATTTCTCAGTCTACTTTCTCCATATCACTGCCTTGGCTATCCTTAGGAATTTTCCACTAAAATTAGAGTTGGAAGAGGAACAATCTTTACATGCAAATTGTTTACATTAAGTTGAACTTATTCCAGGCCAATGAATTTTGTCATGTGGCACTAATAAATACTCTCAGTATGACAACTCAGTTATGAAAAGCAGCAGAGAGCAGGGGGCTCAGGGAAATGACATTTCCTAAAAAATAAGAAGAGATAAGTGCATTAAAACCTAAAAAATATATACAGGTTGGAAAACACGAGTTGAATATGTGTGTGTGTGCAGGATATTACTTCAGTTTAAACATAGTGCACCTAATTCAAGAAATCATTTTTTCATGAAAGTTCACACATCCAATTTGTGCTCAGTCATGCTGCTACAATTTCTACAAAAAATATGCAAGTTTTTTTCAATATGAAAGTTAAGCTGCCAAACAATAATCAGTATATGATATACTTGATAAATGACTGCATATATGAAATTTAAATTGCTAAAATATAGAATTTAGAAAGGAAATATAATACTATGCATCAAAGGCCAACATATCCCAATATACGTTTTCAGATTGTGTCTGTTGTAACAGCATTATTATTAAAAAGTGTCCCCTTTCAATATAAAAATTGTCCCAGTTTGTACAAAAATATGATCATCTGAACCATATATGATTAGATTGATATTAAATATTTTAGAACAGTTTTTCTACTAAATAGTACTTATAACAAACCTTTAATGACAATTTGATGTTTCATTCTACTTCTGATCACTAGAGGTCTATTTGTTCAGAAGGATATAATGGCATAATTATATTATATCATATAAATTCTTGTGAAGTTTCCATTTAAACTTCATCAGTCACTTCCTGACATACAGAAGGCACTCACTAACTATTAAGTAAATACATAGATTAACTTTTAATTGTATGGATGAAATTTGATGATAAAACCTCTTAGAGATCAAGTGAGAACAATTTAATTTTAAAAAAAGCTTCAGTTTTCAGTCTTTTGTGATTTAAAATCTGAGTGTAAATAAACAAGTAATTTGTGTATATCAATGCATGTATATAAAGGAACATATTATTGATAAAGGAGTGTGTAAGAATTGTCATAACTCCATGGGAAAGTGAAAACAATATTCAGCAAATTACCCATTGTAAAATTTCAGTATTAAAAAGAGCTCATATTCCTAATTACTACACAGAGAGAAGTCTAGAGTGCCAATGAAGATAATTACTAAGGAGCTCTCATCAATCATGTTTTGCACCACTACTTTCAAAAGTCAGACCATATCTAATGATCTTATTTATTTTTAAGAAATCAGAGTTATTATTAGAACCTTATATTCTTAAAAAAAATGCTTCACCTACCCCCTAATTTGTCAAGATCTTTTACCAGAAAAATATTTTTAAAATTATATATTTTTTTTGAATTTTGAACACAAAAGCATAAAATGTTCTTACAGGTTCAGATCTAACTGTAAACAGCAAAAAGTCTGAACGTACTGAAAACCACCAACTTTGCTTGGATCCACTAAACAACTGAGTTTCAGGGCAAACCACCACTCAGAAATCTGCAGAGACAGGTGAATCTACAGATCATGGTCAAGATCTGCTTACCTGGAACAGAAGTCACTGGAGTCATACACACGTAGAAAATTTTGACTAACTGTTGGAGTGTGAGTGTGGACTAACTTGAGAGCAAGAAACTCCTGGGGACTACAGCCTTGGGGAGTCTCAACACTTTCGTGGGCTTTATCTCCAGGAACACCACCAACTTCTTAAGGTGAAGATCCAAGAAAGATCCATTCATTGCTCTGGTACGGGAGGGTAAGAGTAATCCTTGTGAAAAATGCTCAATGTCTTCTCCATAACAAAAGTCTATTCTCCAGGGTGAAAGTCACTACCAGAGCCTTGCCTTAGAATCTTGATGGGAGAGTATTTGTCTCTTCCCATCCCCTCTAACCTTCTGATCTCACCTATGGAAGAAAATATGAAATATCTAACACTGAAGGAGCCCTTGTAAAGATCACACACCAAAGTCATGGACCCACTGAAAGATGGAGATTTACTCATAAGATTATAGAACACTTCCCTTCCAGAACACTTTAGCACTACAACAAAATGAATCCCGTATAATATCAGAGGATTACAACGGAAAGACTGAAAGAGTTGCGAGACACAGGACCTCTTTGAGGAGAATTTTTAGGAAGGACCAAGGTCAAGAGCACAGTAAAAAACAAGGTCACTAGAGAAATTTGAAATACCTAGTACTTACACCTGCAGAAAAAAAAATAAACGTAACTCAACTACTGGCCAGATTAATGTCATCCTCAGACAAAATGCCTATTTACTTCAGTTTGTATTACCTGATAAAGATGTCTGGCATTCAACAAAAAATTACAAGACGAGCCTAAAGTAAAGGAAAAAACATAGCTTGAAGAAGTCAGATCAAGCACCAGAACCAGACAGACCCAGACATTACACATGGAAACTCATGTGTAGCTTAATATAGATCGTTGTTGTTGTTGTTAGTTGTCGTCAAGTCAGTTACAACTCACGTTGACCTCATATGTAACAGAACAAAACTTTGCTCAGTCCTGTACCATCTTCAATTATCTTTGGCATATTTGAGTCCATTGTTCTGCTTTTGTGTCAATCTACCTCACTGAGGGTTACTCTTGTTTTTGTTGACCCTGTGCTTTACCAATTGGTCTTTCCAGTGGCACGTCCAAAATAAGCAAGTCAAAGTCTCACAATCTTCACTTCTAAGGAACATTCTGGTTGATTTATTTTAAGATTGATGTGTTCTTTTAGCAGTCCCTGATAATATCCAACATTCTTCACAACACCACAGTTCAAATGCATCCATTATTCTTCTGTCTTCCTTTTCACTATCCAACATTTGAATGAATATGAGGTCATTGAAAAACTATGGATTGGGTGAGACATGCCTTACTCATCAAAGTGACATCTTTGCTTTTTGAAACTTTAAAGAGATCATTTGTCACAGTTTTGCACAATGAAAACCATTGCTTGACTGCTTGACTACTGCTTCTGTGGATGTAGATCGTAGATTCAAGAAGAATGAAATTCATCGATAACTACAATTTCTTCTCCATTTATCATGATGTTGTTTATTGGTCCAGTTGTGAGGATTATTGTTTTCTTTACATTCAGATGTAATCCAGCTGAAGGCTCCATCCAGTCTTTGTCATTCATCTGTAAGTATTTCAAGTCATCTTCATTGTATTATCTGCATATCACAGGTTGTTAGTCTTCCTCCAATAGTGATGCCACATTCATCTTTACATATTCTTGCTTCATGAATTATTTGTTCACCACACAGATTGAATAAGTAGGCTGAAAGAATACAACCCTGACACATGCCTTTTCCAATTTTGAACCATGCAGTACTGTCTTAGTCATCTAGTGCTGCTGTAACAGAAATATCACAAGTAGATGGTTTTAACAAAGAGGAATTTATTTTCTCACAGTCTAGTAGACTAGAAGTCCAAATTCAGGGTGCCAGCTCCAGGGGACAGCTTTCTCTCTCTGTCAGCTCTGGAGGAAGTCCTCATAGTCATCAATCTTCCCCCGGACTAGGAGCTTCTCTGTGTAGGAACCTAAGACCCAAAGGACACGTTCTGCTCCTGGCACTGCTTTCTTGGTGGTATGAGGTCCCCAATTCTCTTCTTGCTTCCCATTCATCTCTTGTAAGATAAAAGGTAGTGCAGGTCACACCCTAGGGAAACTCCCTTTACATTGGATCAGGGATGTGACCTTAGTAAGGGTGTTATACAATCTGACCCTAATCCTCTTTAACATAAAATTACAATTACAAAATAGAGGACAACCACACAATACTGGAAATCATGGCCCAACAAAATTGATACACACATTTTTTGGGGGAACATAATTCAATCCATGACAAGTACTGGCTCTTGACCCATGTACAGGTTTCTCATAAGCACAATTAAGTGTTCTGGAGTTCCCATTCTTCACAATGTTATCTATAACTTGTTATGATCCACATAGTTGAATGCTTTCTCGTAGTAAATAAAATACAGATAAACATCTTTCTGGTATTCTCTGCTTTCAATCATGATCATGATCTAAGTGACAATAGCAATGGTATCTCTCGTTCCATGTCCCCTTCTGAATCGAGCTTAAACTTCTGGCAGTTCCCTGTTAATGTATGGCTGTAGTCATTTTTTAAAAAATCATCTTCAGCAAAATTTTGCTACCATGTGGTATTAATAATACTGTTCAATAATTTCTGCATTCTTTTTGATTGTCTTTCTTTGGAGTGGTCATGAATATGCATTTCTTCCAATCAGTTGACCAGGTAGCTGTCTTCCAAAATTCTTGACATAGATCAGTAAGCACTTCTAGCACTGCATCCATTTGTTGAAGCATCTCAATTGGTATTCCATCAATTTTAGAATCTTGTCTTCAGCACAGCTTCGAACTTCTTCCTTTGGTACCTGTAGTTCTTGATCATATGCTACTAACTGAAATGTTCGAATGTCAACCAGTTATTTTTAGTACAGTGACTTTGTATTCCTTTCATATTATTTTGATACTTCCTGATTCTTTCAGTTTTTTTTTACCCTTAGAATTTTTCAACATAAAATATAAATATAAATGCCATGTGAGTATAGACATGTGTATGTCAGATGAGAGAGCCTAGAAGCAATGATACCCCAGTAGCAATGAGCAGAGTTAGCCCCTATTATTTGGTTTCTAATACCATTCTCCCACAAAAGGAACTGAATGTTTGAGAATTGGCTGATTCTATGAATTAGGTAAGGACTGTACAAAATGAAAGTGGAGTATCTTATAGTGCTAGGAAATAAGAAAGTACACAGACACACACACAAAAACTTCACAATGATGTGGTACATCAAAGGGACACAGGAGCCAACTTTAAGTGCTCTCAATGGCCAAACTAGAACAATTTGAACAAGAAAATAAATGAAGTACTATTGGATTATAACCTAAAGTATAAAATAAAAATCCATTGATCCATACTGATATAAATGAATAAGTAAAAGCATGAGAATAGATAAATCTCCCATGCAAAAGAATTCCAAATAATTTATGTACATACCCCAACCTTAAGTAACATAGTTACTTCTTACAAAGACTACTGTATGAGCAACAGAAAAAGTAATTTTAAGTAGAGAAACATAACAAACACTACTCCAAACCCAGTGATCACGGTTATTATCAACAGATGTAATTCATATTGATAGTATTAATATGATGGGGGCAGCGGTGGTTCAGTGGCAGAATTTTCACCTTTCATGAGGGAGACTTGGTTCAATTCTGGTCAATGCAACTCATGTTCGATCACCATCCATCTATCAGTAGTGGCTTGCATGTTGCTATGATGCTAAAAAGTTTCAGCAGAGCTTCCAGACTATGACCGACTAGGAAGAAAAGTCTGGTGATATACTCCAGAAAATCAGCCAATGTAAACCCTTTGAATAACAAAAGCCAATCAGAAACCCATCAAGGAGATGGTACAGGAACCGCCAGCATTTCATTCCTTTGTGCATGAGGTCGCCATGTGTTAAAGTCACCTGTTCAACAGTAGTTAACAACACCTCTTAATATGATGTGATGAGAATGACACTTTACCTCTTTGATCTTCCTCTAAAAACACATTACCCCAGTTTGTTGTTAGCTGTCGTGAAATTGGCCCAAGTCGATCCCCAGCTAATGGTGACCCCATGCATAATGGGATCAGACTATTGTGATCCATAGAGTTTTCAGTGGCTGATTTTTGGAGGTAGATTGCCAGTCCTTTCTTCCTAGTCTGTTTTAATATGGAAGCTCTTCTGAACACCATTCAGCATCACAGCAACACTCAAGTCTTCACTGGCAGATGGGTGTTGGCTGTGCATGAGATGCCTTGTCTGGGAGTCAAACATGGGTCTGCCATGTGGAAAGTAAGAATTCTACCACTGAATCACCACTTCCCTCCTTACCCCAGTTTAACCATGATTAAAATTTGACTAAATATATACCCCAATTGAAGAACATTCTACAAAACACCTGACCAAAAATCCTCAAAACTGTCAAGTTCACCAAAAACAAGGAAAATCAGGGGAAATGTCACAGCTGAGAGGAGGCTAAAGAAATATGATGGTTAATTGTAATAAGGTATCCCTGATGGCATTCTGGAACAGAAAAAGGAGATAAGGGAAAAACCATGGAAATCTGAATAAAGTATAGACTCAGTTAATAATAATCTATAAACACTGGTTCATTACTTTGGAAAATATTAATCTTTTTCTTCCTTTCATTTCTTCTTTCTATTTAGTCATTTAAACTTTTTAAATTTTTTTATTGCACTTTAAATGAAGATTTACAGAACAAATAGTTTCTCATTAAAGAGTTAATACACATATTATTTTATGACATGGGTTGCAAACCCCACAACATGTTAACACTCTCTCTTCTTGATCTGGGGTTCCCTATTTCCAGCTTTCCTGTCCCCTCCTGCCTTCTAGGCCTTATCCCTGGGCTGTTGTGCCCCTTTAGTTTCATTTTGTTTTATGGGCCTGTCTAATCTTTGACAGAAGGGTGAACCTCAGGAGTGACTTAATTACTGAGGTAGAAGGGTGTCCGGGGGCTATACAGTTGGTGTTCTCTAGTCTCTGTCTGTCCAGTAAGTCTGGTCTTTTTTTGTGAGTTACAATTTTGGTCTACATTTTTCTCCAGCTCTGTCCAGCACCCTCTGTTGTGATCCCTGTCAGAACAGTCAGTAGTGGTAGCTGGACACCATCTAGCTGTACTGAACTCAGTCTGGTGGAGGCTGTGATAGTTGTGGTCCATCAGTCCTTTAGACTAATCTTTCGCTTGTGTCTTCTTTTCTTCATTCTCCCTTGCTCCCAAAGGACTGAGACCAGTAGAGTATCTTAGATGGCTACTGACAGGCTTTTAAGACCCCAGACTCTACTCACCAAGGCAGAATGTAGAACATTGTCTTTATAAACTATATTATGCCAATTGAGCTAGATGTTCCTCGAGATCATTATCCCTACAGCCCTCAGCCCACCAGTTCAGTCCCTCATGGTGTTTCGATGTGTCTACGGAGCTTCTATGGATGTGCCTTGTACAAGTAGTGCTGGCTTCCCCAGTATTGTGTACTGTCTTCCCCTTCACTAAAGTTACCACTTCTCTGTTATCTATTTAGTCTTTCCAACTCCCACTGCTCCCCTCCCTCGGATCCATCAAAGATTGTTTTTTTTTTGCTTAAACCTTTTCATGAGCTTTTACAGCAGTGATCTCATACAATGTTTGTCCTTTTATGATTGACTTATTTTACTCAGCATAATGCCTTCCAGATTCATCCATGATACGAGAGGCTTTGCAGATTTATCACTGTTCTTTAGCGTTGTGTAAAACTCCATTGTGTGTATGTACCACAGTTTGTTTATCCATACATCTGTTGATGGGCATCCAAGTTGTTGCCATCTATTTGCTATTGTGAACAATGCTGCAATGAACATGGGTGTGCGTATGACTATTCGTGTGATGACTCTTATTTCTCTAGGATATATTCCTAGGAGCAGGATTGCTGGATCATATGGTATTTCTATATCTAGCTTTCTAAGGAAACGCCATATGGTTTTCCAAAATGATTGTATCATATTGCATTCCCACCAGCAGTGCATAAGAGTTCCAACCTCTTTGCAGCCTCTCTAACCTTTGTTATTTCCAGTTTATTTGATTCAAGCCAGTGATGCCGAGGTAAGATGGTATCTTATTGTGGTTTTCATTTGCATTTCTCTAATGTCTAGTGATCTTGAGCATTTCCTCATGTGTCTCTTGGCCGCTTGAACGTCTTCTTTGGTGACGTGACTATTCATTTGTCGATTTTTTAACTGGATTATTTGTCTTCTTATTGTTGAGATTTTGCAGTGTCTTGTAGATTTTAGAGATTAGACCCTTGTCTGATTTTTAATGGCCAACGTTTTTTTTTCCCAATCTTTAGATTCTCTTTTTACTTTTTTGGTGAAGTCTTTTGATGAACATAAGTGTTTAATTTTTAGAAGATCCCAGTTATCTAGCTTATGTTCTGGAGTCTGTGTGTTTTTGGTTGTGATATGTATCCTGCTGATGCTGTGTATTAGGGCCTCTAGCGTTGATCCTATTTTTTCTAGTTTTTGGCTTTAGGTTTAGGTCTTTGATCCATTTTGAATTAGTTTTTGTATATGATGTGAGGTATGGGTACTGTTTCATTTTTTTGCAGATGGACATCCAGTTTTGCCAGCACCATTTGTTAAAAGGACTATCTGTTCCCCATTTGATGGATTTGGGCCCTTGTCAAACATCAGGGGACCAAAGGTGGATGGATTTACATCTTGGTTCTCAATTCTGTTCCATTGGTCAATATATCTGTAATTGTACCAGTACCAGGCTGTTTTGACTACTGTAGCTGTATAGGAGGTTCTGAGGTCAGGTAGTGTGAGTCCTTCTACTTTATTCTTCTTCTTCAATAGTGCTTTACTTATCCGGGGCTTCTTCCCTTTCCAAATAAAGTTAATGATCAGTTTTTCCATCTCTTTGAAGAATGTTGTTGGCATTTGGACCGGGATTGCATTGCATTTGTAAATTGCTTTGGATAGAATTGTCATTTTCACAATGTTGAGTCTACCTATCCATGAGCATGGTATGTTCTTCCATTTATGTAGATCCCTTTGGGTTTCTTGCACTAGTGTTTTGTAGTTTTCTTTGTATAAGTCTTTTAGATCCCTGATTAGATTTATTCCTAAGTATTTTATTTTTTTAGTGGATGTTATAAATGATAGTGCTTTCCTGTTTTCCTTTTCATCATTCTCTTTATTGATGCATAGAAATCCAACTGATTTTTGTATGTTTATCTTGTATCCTGCTACTCTGCTGAATCTTTCTATTAGTTCCAGTAGTTTTCTTATGGAATCTTTAGGGCTGTCTATTCATTGTATCTTATCATCCACAAACAGGGACAGTTTAACTTCTTTATTGCCAATCTGGATGCTTTTATTTCTTTTTCTTGCCTTATTGCTCTAGCTAGGACTTCCAGTACAATGTTAAATAGGAGTGGTGATAAAGGGCATCCTTGTCTTGTTCCTGTTCTCAAGGGGAATGTTTTTGGCCTCTCTCCATTAAGAATGATGTTGGCCATTAGCTTTGCATAGACGCCCTTTATTATGTTGAGAAATTTCCCTTCTATACCTATTTTATAGAGAGTTTTTATCAGGAATGGGTGTTGGACTTTGTAGAATGCCTTTTCTGCATCAGTTGTGATGATCATGTGATACTTTTCTTTCTTTTTTTTATGTGGTGGATTACATTGATTAATTTTCTAATATCAAACCATTTTTGCATATCTGGTATAAATCCTCCTTGGACATGGTGTATTATTTATTTGATATGATGCTGAATTCCATTGGCTAGAATTTTTGCATCTATATTCATGGGAGATATTGGTTTGTAATTTTCTTTTTTGATGTGTCTTTGCTTGGTAACAGGGTTATGCTGCCTTCATAGAATGAATTAGGAAGTGTCACCTCCTTTTCTGTGTTCTGAAATAGTTTGAGTAGTATTGACACAAGCTCTTCTCTGAATGTTTCATAGAATTCTCCAGTGGCGCCATCTGGGCCAGGGCTTTATTTTTGTAGGGAGTTTTTGTATTACCTTTTCAATCTTTTCTCTTTTTATGAGTCTGTTCAGATTTTCAACATCACTTTGTGGTAGTTTGTGTAGGTACTGTGTTCTAGAAATTTATCCATTTCCTATAGGTTTTCAAATTTTTTGGAGTATAGTTTTTCATAACACTTTGTTATGATCCTTTTGATTTCAGTTGGGTCTGTCATAATGTCACCATTTCATTTCTTATTTGGGTTATTTGCATCCTCTCCTTTTTTTCTTTTGTCAGTCTGGCCAGTGGTTTATCGATTTTGTTGATCCTTTCAAAGAACCAACTTTTGGTTTTGTTGATTCTTTCTATTGTTTTTCTATTCTCTATTTCATTTATTTCTGCTCTGATCTTTATGAGTTCCTTTCTTCTGGTGCCTGTGGGCTTTTTTTGCTGTTCTCTTTCTATTTGTTTGAGTCCCATAGTTAATGTTTTGATTTTGTCCCTTTCTTCTTCTTGTTGTAAGCACCTATTGCTATAAATTGTCCTCTGAGGACTCCCTTTGCTGTGTCCCAAAGGTTTCAGTATGATGTATTTTCATTCTCACTTGATTCTAGGAATTTTTTGATTCCATCTCTGATTTCTTCTATTACCCACTGATGTGTAAGCAGTGTGTTATTCAGTTTCCATGTAATTGGGTTTTTTTCCTTGCTCTTCCTGTTGTTATTTCTACCTTGATGGTGTTGTGGTCAGAGAAGATACTTTGTATTATCTCAACCTTTTGGATCTTGTTGAGGTTTGCTCTGCGGCCTAAGATGTGGTCTATTCTGGAGAACGTTCCATGTGCATTGGAAAAGAATGTGTACTTTGCAGCTGTAGGGTGGAGTGTTCTATATATGCCTGAGGTCAAGTTGTCTGATTGTGTTCTTTAGGTCTTCTGTATCTTTGTTGAGTTTCTTTCTAGATGTTCTGGCCTTTATCGAGAGTGGTGTGTTGAAGATTCCTACTAGTATTGTGTAACTGTCAATTTCTCTTTTCAGTGCTGTTAGTGTTCGTTTTGGAGCCCTGTCATTGGGTGTGTAGATGTTTATTATGGTTATTTCTCATATTGGATCATCCCTTTAATGATGATATAGTGCCCTTCTTTGTCATTTATGGTGGATTTTGTTTTAAAGTCTATTTTATATGAGATTAGCATTGCCACTCCTGCTCTTTTTTGGTGGCTATTTTCTTGATATATATATATTTTTTGCATCGTTTGATTTTTAATAAATTTATGTCTTTGTTTGTAAGGTGTGTCTCTTTTAGACAGCATATTGATGGACCCTGTTTTTTTATCCATTCTGTCACTCTCTGTCTTTTTATGAGTACATTTTGGTCATTTACATTCATTGTAATTATTCATAGTTGTCAGTTTATTGTTATCATTTTGTAGTGCTTTTTTTATGGTGCTGACGTATTTTTTGTTCGCGTTACTCCGCTGTGCCGAATTCCTTTTGTTTTTGGATTTTTTTTCATTTCTTTTGTTTTAGTATTTTTTGTTTTTACTGAGACTTTATGTTTTTTTTTCTTTATTTTGATGAGTAGGTTTGTTAACTTTCTTTGTGGTTACCTTGAAAATTACCTTTAACTTCCTAGGTTTGAACCAGTCTATTAATACTTGGTATTGCCTTGCCTTCCTCTCCATTAGAAGGTTCTATAAGTACACTGTTCATTCCCTCTTTTATTGTTCTAGTGTTGTAGTTATTTACAGATTAAACTGTCTGGTTCACCATTCTAATTCTTTTGGTTTTGGATAGTCCTTGACAGTTCATTTCCTAAGCTTGTATCTGGCTGGTATGAGCTTGAGTCCTAGATTCAGCCTGAGGTCTGATGGTTGTTTGTTCTTAGACCAAAGGACTCCCTTTAATAATTCTTGTAAGTTTGGTTTGGTTTTTACATAGTCCCTTAATTTCTGTTTATCTGGAAATGTCCTAATTTCACCATCATATTTGAACGAGAGTTTTGCAGGATATATTATTCTTGGCTGGCAATTTTTTTCTTTCAAGGTTTTATATATGTCATCCCATTGCCTTCTTGCCTGCATGCTCTCTGCCGAATAATCCAAGCTTAGTATTACTGTTTCTCCTCTGTATGTGACTTTTTGTTTTCCTCGAGATGCTTTCAGTATTCTTTCTTTGTCTTTGATTTTAGCTTGTGTGATTATGACGTACCTTGGTGATTTTCTTTTAGGGTCTATCCTATATGGGATTCATGGAGCTTCTTGGATGGTCAGCTTTTCATCTTTCAGGACATTGGGGAAGTTTTCTGTCTGCAGTTCTTCAGTGATCCTCTCTGTGTTTTCTGTTTTCTCCCCTTGTTCTGGAACTCCAATCACTCACAAATTATTGCTTTTGATTGTATCCCACACAATTCTCAGGGTTTCTTCATTTTTCTTCGTTTTATTTCTGATTTTTCCCAGAGTTGTATCCAAGTGTTTGTCTTCAGTTTTGATGATCCTGTCTTCCATCATTTCAAACCTGCTCCTCAGCCCTTCTATGACGCTGTCCATTTCTGAAATCCTGTTGTTTATCTTTTGGATTTCTAATTGTCGTTTTTTGTTTGATTTCTAGTTGTGTATTTATTTTGGCTTTTTTTCCCTGTATTATTTTCCTGAATTCTTCCATTTTTTACCCTATATTTTCCATGAGTTTGTCTGCTTTTTCTGTGAATTTTTCTATTTTTTTCTCACTTTTGTCTGCTTTTTGCTTCAACTCTTGGATAGCTCTGAATATTAGAGATTTGAATTCCCTATGAGGTAGTTCTAGTGCCTTTTCTTCTACTGGAAATTCATCAGGTGTTTTATTTTAGATAGTTTGCCTACTCTAACCATCACATCCTGTTTTTTTAATATGTTTTGATAGTATCTGCTGTCTTCGGGACATTCAGTGGTTATTTTCTTCGTTTATTGATTGTAGATTTGTTTATTTCATCCTGATTTTTTGTTTATTTTGTTACATCTGAGTAAGTGGGCTGTATGTTTTTTGTTGTTTGCCTTTTTGTGGGCACAATACTTTTCTATTTCTTCCCCAATGGGTAGGGCCACTTGCTCAGCTGTGATGCAGCAGGTCAGGTCCAGCTGAATAGGAGTTGCAGTGATAGGTTGTTTGTGGCACATACTAGGGCCAACAGGGTGGGTCGGGAATCAGTACATGGCAAGTTCTCGTAGGTCATGCCTGTGGTGGTTGGTGTTGTGATATTCAGTGCATGGTGCAGGTATGCAGGAAGGAGGGGGAGAGATTGTGATGTGTGGAGTTAAGTTGTTTATGAGAAAGTGGAGAGAAAAAAAGAGCCGAAAAACAAACTAACAAACAAAAAAGAAAAAGAAAGCACATTAAGGGAGATTGCTGTTACAGTGGAGAGATGAGAAACCGAGAAATGGAGAAAAACGAAGAGCAAAAAGAAAAAAAAATAAAGAAGTAAAAATTAGAAAAAAAGCAAAGCCCCAAGGGATCCCACCAGTACAGCTGCAAAGACCAGGGAAGTGGCTCCCAGGCTGTGAAGTACAGCCTGGCTAGAAGGGGTAGAGATGTCTCACAATGCAAGGTATTCAGGAGACAGGAAGAAAAGGTAAGTATAGAGAGATGAGAAACTGAGAAATGAAGCAAAAGAAAAAGGAAAAAAGAGATAAAAGAAAACACAAAAAAAGAGATGCCTCCAGGGATCCCACCACACTGCTGTGTGGACTGGGGATGTAGCTCCCAAGAAATGAAAAATAAACAAAACAGAAAACAGAACAAATCAAAACAAACAAAAAGAAAGCGTTGGTGATTCCAACCGTGTGGGGCCATGGTCTGGGAAGCAGTTCCACAGTCGAGCAGCATTTCACAGGGTTTCAGGAAGAAGCAAAGATGGTATATGGAGCCAGGTGTTTGAGAGAAAAGAGGGGGATGTGAGGAGATGTATGGAAGAAACCAAAAGAAGCAGGAAAAAAGCTTCACCAGCAACAAAAAGAAGGCACTCAGGGAGCCGGCCAGCATGGGCAGGTGGAATCCAAGGAGCACAGGGTGAAGCCAGTGTCCCTGGCCAAGAGACTGTGGCCGCAGGAAGCAGAGGAGGCCAAGTGGGGGTCAAGAAGTGTGTGTGTGGGAAGAATATATCACTAGTTACCGGATGTTCTGTCTCCTGCTGGGAGATCCTTGAAGCTGCTTTCCTGTACTCCCTGTCTGTCGATCTCTGAAGTAAGCACGGTGAATCCAAGTCGGGAGGTCCCTGCATTTCCCAGCTGGCGGAGCAACTGCAGCCAGCTTTGAAGCAGCAGAGGTCGAGCAGGTGGGAGAAGAATGGGTGGTGGGAAGGCATATATTGCTGGTTACTGGGTGCTCTGTCTCCTGCTGAGAGCTCCATGAAGCTGATTTCCCATACTCCCTGTTCACCGATTTCCAACAGGAGTCCCAGATGGTGAATCTGTGCTGGGTTGGCTGATATGGGACCTCTGAACGTTATATCCCCTCACTCTCTGTTCTCTGTCAGTTTCTTATTCCATTCTGTGCTTGGCTGAGTCCTTTTTCTCTTCATTTGATGCTTAGGGTTCCAGGATTGACGTTTGTCTCTGTTTGACTTAGTTTTTCGGGTCTTTGCTGTGGAGGGATGGGGTGGTGCTTCTATCTATAGTGCCATGTTGCCCTGAAGTCTATTAATTTAAACTTTTAAAAAATAGTTTGATATAGTTGAGGATTTTCCTTGTTTAAGTAAATAGAAGAAAATGAATTTTAAAATAGTTGTATAGTATTTTAGAATTTAGAAACTGTGGTGAGCTACATTTGTAAGTTAGCAAGTAGGGTAAAATTTCAGAATCTTCGTACAATGTCTCCATCAGGGCAAATTCCCAGCTAAAAGCAGCTACATGAGTATCTTCAGTTCTGTCACAGGAAACAACAACAAAAAAAACTTTCAGCTGTATTGAGTTAACTTACAAAGCCTGAAAAATAATAAAAAATTTTTTAAGCCAGTGTTTTTTACAGTGTTTTGTTATGTGGTAATAGATAACTGAAACAGCAGCCCAACTTAGGGAGAACTCAATACAAAATACTAACAGGAATATATAAATAAAGATATGAACAAATAGTTCACTTCAGAGGGTACATATTGGTGATTAAAAATATGAAAATATATCTACATTTATGAGTAATCAGGGCTTAAAAATAAAAATAAGTATAACTTCTTACCCATAGATTTGTAATAACGTTTACTATTCTAAACATTTTAAATTCTAAGTGCAGATGAGTATGTGGAGGAATGTAATGGAAAATTGATCAGTTTTTGTAATGATAAAATTGGAAAAACTCTGAACCCCTTAACAGGATAATAAAAAAGTAAACATTCAATACCAGTGAAATAAAATCAGCTAGAGTTGCATGCACTAACAACATTAAATTGTAGAAATGCAAAGTGAAAACAACAAATAGCAAATGATATAATACCACTTGCCTATATATTTTTTAATAATTCAATAATCTACATATTGTTTCAGGAATATGCATAGGATGTAAGAGGGTGGAAACCAACACAGAAATGATAACCCTTGATGAATTGGAAAAAGTAGATTCAAGAATTTCTTCAATGCCAGCTATAACTAAATTTGTAATATTTTTTTCCTGAAAAATTATGAAGCAGATATGGCAAAACATTAGGTTTTCACAGAGTTTTTCCTAAAAACAAAACAAAACAAACAACAACAACAACAACAACAAAAAAACCAGAATATTGATTTGTCTCCAAGGTAAGACAAATAGGATAAGTTATTTCTGAACCACACAACACATATCCCTCTCCTACCTCACAGAAAATGCTAAGATGGATGAACAAGCATTTTTTGAAATCTCCCTGGAAGGGTTGTCCTTAGTCTGAACTGCTCTTATACTTGTATAAGGAATGTGTAGAGTTTAAAGTCTTCTGAACTGAACTGAGTTGCTAGCTTAATTATGGATAGACCCAAATTAGGATTTATTCATTTTCTCTACTTTCCCTTGTTGTTGAGCTAATTAGAGCATTTGGCTTCATGTATCTTTTTTCCTCTTGCAACCTTTGTTCCTTGCTTTACACTTGATTAAACAAGATCTCAGAATAATTACCAGCCTGTTGTTTTGTTTCATCTTGCCACTCCAGGCATCTGATGAAAAACATGGCAGGATCAGTCTCAGAAATATCTGCTCCTGAGTCTGAGACTGTGACATGACCTCAGAGTGAGCTGGCTTCTTCACAGTGCCCTTCATGAAACATCTATTCTCGCATTTAATCTATGAATTTCTCAAGGCATTTCATGATCTAAACATCAACCCATTAACCCAACTACGATAGTATTAAATAAAAAAGAATAAAAGTTCTACAATAACTAACCTCTAACATTCAGAACTATAAACCATTTTCTTTACACAGTTTCAAGGAAAAATAGTTCCGTCACTGTAAAGGTCACATTTTTTAACAATCTTACATTTTCAAAAAAAAATTGAATGCTGAATACACATATCATCTTGCAGTTTGCTTTATCCAAGTTAAGTCTCATTTCTCTGTTTGCTCTGCCATCAAAAACTGCTATCTGTTCTCTGTGAATCTGATTTATCTGTGTATCCAGCTAGCTCTCTTAGCCTCCACATGTCCTTTAAATATTATTCCTAGAAACATGGACAATTTATATTACTCTAGCCCTATGTTCTCAAAACTTGCAGAGCTAGTCATTTGGTAAATGAGAAAACAGCACTCTTTCCTTGTGAGTAAGGAAAACTGTATTTGCTGATGCATCCTCAAGATATACTTTTGTGATCCTGGTAAAGTCACTAAGTCTCAGTTTCTTCATGTGTGAAATGAATGCATTACTTTCAGTGATATTAAAATTTCTTCCATCTCTATACTTTTATAACTCCCTTTCAAATATAACTTGAAAACAAATGTTATAATTATTGCTATTATTCGCTCCTTTCAAAACGAAAAAAATTCATATGAAAGGAGTCTTTTTTTTTTTTAAACAACAATGATTTTGTTTTAAAGTCTCATACTTCTTGTAATAAACTTACTTTGGCTTTATCAAATTTATTTCCTGAGATGGACAGCAGAGTCCTTATTGAAAATTATCTTAAAATTGGAATCTCTCTTAGGGCACATGTCTTTCTCTTTAATCAATTTTTCTAAACAAAATTTATTCTTTGATTTACATGCCTTGTGTTGACTCTTTTTTTTTTTTTGCATGCTTCTGGGTCTAATAATTGTGACTATTCTCATTAGCAGTTTTGAACATCAGGTTAAAAATTTATAAATTGATGCATAAGTTTTGAATTCTAGTGTCACCTCTGGTTGTAAACAATGTGAAAAATTTTACATTCTCTGAAGAGATAAGCTCCTTTGAGAAGGCTGATGGCTTTGAAAAATAATGTTATTAGTAAACTAATTTAATGAAGATATTCCCAAACTGACAAATTCTAGAGAGTTTGCTTCAAAACATGTTTTACATGCAAAGATTGAGAAACTGTCACAGATCAAAGGAGACTAAGGAGTCCTAATGATTAAATACAATGTGGTATCATGAATTGGATTCTTGACTATAAAATGAAGATATTAGTGGAAAAATTATTGAAATCTGAATGAAATATGGAGTTTGGGTAAAGGTAATGTACCAATGTGCCAATGTTAGCTTCTTAGTTATGACGCTTATAATGGTTATGTGTAACCAGTGCAGCTGTGTGCAGGACATGTGGGAACTGTCGGTACTCTTCTCAACTTTTTTTTTAATAAATGTAAAAGTATTCTAAAATAAAAGTATATTTAAAAACTGTTTTACTCAAATTTATTTTTATGTAGTATTTTTGAATGTTTTACCATGGTAGGATGTCTGTGTAGTAAATAGACACTTGGCTTTAAATACTCATTAAATCTACTATCAGTTAAAACTTTTCTCAAAGTATTGTATCTCAAAAACAAGAGTAGATGTTTTAATAGACAAACATTAACCTAGACAAATCACTTTATTCTTATATGAATAAGGAAAAAATGTTTAAAAAAACCCTCTACTTTAGAAACACTCAAAAATTGTTTATCAAACTATTGCTTTTAAAACTTAAAAAGTAAACTCATGTTTTAATAAAACCTAAAAACTCAATCTATTACTATTTAAATTAAATTAAATTATGGAAACTAATGTCAATATTTTTAATTAAATTTTACAGAGTAGTTATTAAATAAATGGGCAAAGGTGTCAAACTGATTACACTGTATTAGGTTTTTAATATTATTTAAGAAAGTGTTTATAAACATGTCAAAGTTGACTAAACTAGCTAAAACATACTTATTTTTTTTAATTATCTGGATATATAGATAAACCAATCAAATTGTATAAATGATATTAATATTTTAAAAGATAGAATGCTCTATTTAAGTGCATATTAAATAAATGTTTTACTCAGCTTCTTGTTGGTTGTATTGGTTGTATTTTTGGTAGTGTTTTATTCTAGTAGGAAGCACCAACCAGTGTGATTCCTGGACTATCTAAGCTGTCATATTAAACTATCAATTCTTTACTAAATGGTGAAAGGAAAAGAATCAAAATATAATTGAAATCAATAACTTTATTTGCAGTCTCATATATATATAGTGGGATGAAGGTGGACATGATTTTACCATGTATCAATGGATGGTATTAGTTAGATTCTTTTTCTATAAGGACATATATAAACAACTACTATATTTTTTAATAAAAGGAATTACATATCAAAAATATACTCTCAAGAGTAAATTTTTTCTCTTATAAAGACTATATGTCTAACCACTATAAACATTGATAAGACAACATCTTGGACTGGGAACCAAAGGGGAAAAAAACCAATAGTAAATTTATAGATATAATATCACATGTAAAATTTATTTACTGCATCGGTCATTAACTGGCTATTTTATCAAGCCCATTTTATTTTAAATAGGACCTTTAATAATATGGAGCCCTGGTGGTACAGTAGTTAAGAGCTTAACCGAAGTTCAAATCCACCAGCAGCTCCTTGGAAACCCTGTGGAGCAATTCTACTCTGTCCTATAAGTTCGTTATGAGTAGAAATTGACTCAACAACAACAGAGTTGATTTTAATAATATTAGGTATCAAACTTCTTGAAATATTTTGTCATCATGAAAGTATCTGCAGCACATAGAAGTTCACCGGGTAGTTCTTGGTAAAGTTCCTAGATGAGTTATCTAATTTAAAGATGATATTTCATTTTACAAAATACGTACTGGGAATTTGCTCATCTTTATTCTAATTTTCTGTTAGCAGATACTGCTTGTCAGACTTCTACCAAAAACAAAACCAAAAAATTAGATTATAGTCTTTTGAAGTAAAGAAGAAGGTTTAAAAGGAGTTTTCTTTTTGAATTAAAAAATGCCATGGGGAGAATAATTTTGTAGAAAACAAATATTTGGAAATGTCTCCATCATTATTTAACTTCCCCTCAGAAATAGTACCATCTGTAAAAGTATCTTTTAGGTCCATACGTCATTTAGAAAGAGGTTTTTAACCTGTTTTGATTTTTTTCATATAAGAGTGTTATTGGATTTTGAATGTACATCCACTCCTCACATATCAACATGGTTAGATTCCAAATACCAGGTGGATATGCAAAAACTGACATTATGCAAAAATGGAGAATGATCACATCAGATCACAAAATGGAAGATGACTATATCATTACATAGCTGCCAAATGACATCATTTACATAACTGCCAAACCACTGAGAATCATGGCCCAGCCATGTTGACACATAACCTTAACCATCACAGCCACAGTTACCTTTGTCTCACACCTTGGTGTTCATTACTGCCAGACATACCTTGTTAATGCACAAAATAGTCAGATAGTAGAATTTTTATTATTGTAAATGTGAAATGTCAGGTAACGATGTAGTTGATAAGTAAGGAGTAGGTGTATTTGATAAAAAATATTAAAATGCAACAAATTCCAATCAGTATGAAAAAATAATGGATGGATGCTGGGAAGTTGAAATGTTACGAGCTAAATTTTAATTAAAATCTTCAAATAATTGATACATGGGCTGAAAAATTAGTTTGGAATTCTTCCACCTGGAACTATGTAAATTTTTGAGCTATCTATTCCAGATATCATATCTAATATCATGAAATATGAAAAAATACAACTTACACTCTGACTTCTGAATTGCTTTATGATCGTATGTTTATTGAAGATTTTCAAAAGTAATGAGCCATATTCAAGTACACTTCCATATATGGGATCAAAGTGTCAATAGTAACTAGACATATTAATAGGAGTATTTGGGAACAGTGAGTTTATGTTAATGGGGGAGGAACAACTCAGAAAAGGAGGATGAGAATGATTGCACAACTCAAAGAATATAACAATGTTGCTGAATAATTGTACTTGTAGAAGCTGTTTAATTGGTGGATGTTTTGCTGTGTATATTCTCAACAACAACAAAAAAAATTAAAAAAATATTATTACCGGTATCTTTTAGTGATAACAAAAAATCAGTGTTATTGACTAACAAAAAATAATTATAAAATGTTAATTTCAGCTTTCACTTTTTATGTTTTCTATTTCTGTTATAGTATGTGCTGTTCTTGTTGTTAGGTGCCATCGATTCAGTTCTGACTCATTGTGACCCTATGTGCAACGGAACAAAACACTGCCCGGTCCCGCACCATCCTTACAATTATTGTTATGTTTGAGCCCATTATTGCAGTCACTGTGCCAATCCATCTCATGGAGGGTCTTCCTCTTTTTCACTGACCAACCATGAAGTCCTTCTACAAGGATTGGTCCCTCCTGATAACATGTCCAAAGTACTTGAAACAAAATCTTGCCATCTTCACTTACATTATATATTAGTACTGATATGATTTATGTTGTAACGTATATATAAATGCATACATACATACATATATTTAACACATAGACCATATACAATAAATTAATAAACCTTTTGAAGTTTCATTCTTAAAACAATATATAGAGTTAAATTTTGAATAAATTTTGAACTCATTATCTAGAACATATTAAATAATTCCAAACTGATGTTTTTCACTGGCACTCATCTCTTACATGTAAAAATTCAAACAGTGACTTTCTTGAGATCTCCAATGTGGGTGTAAAATCTGTCTGTATAGAATTTTTGGTAAGCCTGTCATTTTGGCTAATATTTGTCTTTATGTCAGGTTGTGACTCATTTTTGTTAAATTTCTTTGGCTGTGATATTGACAAGTTTCTGAAAATTGAACAGGTTGTGTTGACTAGCTTCACTTTAAAATTGTGACCATTAACTTCAAGTAGGCACTGAATACTACCCAGTTATCAGATTAAATTTCCCTGTCTGTTAGAGGACTGTTTCAAACTTTCTCATTTCTTTTAAAACCACTGACACTTCCTCTTATCTTCATGTGCAGTTAATCTCCCTTTCTATTTCATTGAAAAAAATATAACCAATTAAAAAAGAAATTGCTCCCATCACCACATGTACCTGTGTTGTTGTATTGAGCTCAAGTATTCTACCTTTCCTCTTATTACTGTGAAGAAAAAAATCACTACACTTCTATAAAATGTCAACTTCCCTCTTGCACAGATCCCTACTAACTACCCAAGAATATTGTTCTGCAGTTGACCCTTATCTATGATTTTTTCCTTGACTGTTGAGTGAATCCCATCAACATATAGACCTAATGAAATAGTACTCTAAAATCAAACAAAAAATGAATACATGAAACACCTTTTGTATATCCACATGCCTCTCTAACTCTGCCATTTTGTTGTACTGTGGGGGCTTGTGTGGTGTTGTGATGCTGGAAATTATGTCACCAGTATTCAAATACCAGCAGGGTCACCCATGGTGGGCAGGTTTCAGCTGAGCTTCCAGCCTGAGACAGACTAGGAAGAAGGACCTGGTGCTCTACTGCTGAAAAAAAATTAGCCAGTGAAAACCTTATGAATAGCAGTGGAACATTTTCTGATATAGTGCTGGAAGATGAACCCCTCAGGTGGGAAAGCACTCATAAGATGACTGGGAAAGAGCTGCCTCCTCAAACTGGAGTCCACCTTAATGACGTGGATGGATTCAAGCTTTCAGGATCTTTATTTGGTGATGAGCACAACTCAAAATGAGAAGGAACAGCCACAAACATCCATTAATAATTGGAATATGGAATGTACAAAGTACGAATCTAGGATAATTATAAATAGTCAAAACTGAAGTAGAACACATAACATCGGTATCCTAGGCATTAATGAGCTGAAATGGACTGGTATTGGCCATTTTGAATTGGGCAACCATATGGTCTACTATGCCAGGAATGATAAATTGTAGAGGAGTGGTGTTGCATTCATCATCAAAAAGAACATTTCAAGATCTACCCTGAAGTTCAATGCTGTCAGTAATATGATAATATCCACACACCTACAAGGGATACCAGTTAATACAACTCTTATTCAGATTTATGCTTCAACCTCTAAGGCCAAAGATGAAGAAATTAAAGAATTTTACCAACTTTTGAAGTCTGAAAATTGATCGAATAGGCAATCAAGATGCATTGAAAATTACTGGTGATAGGAATGGGAAAGTTGAATACAAAGAAGAAGGATTGGTAGTTGAAAAACATGGCCTTAAGGTTAGAAATGATAACTGAGATAGCATGACAGAATTTTGCAAGACCAATGACTTCTTCATTACAAATGCCTATTTTCAACAACAAACGGCAACAATACACATGGACCTCACCAGATGGAGTACACAGGAATCAAATTGACTACATCTATGGAAAAAGATGATGGAAAAGCTCAATATCATCGGTCAGAACAAGTCCAGGGTCCGACTGTGGGACAGACCATCAGTTGCTCGTATACAAGTTCAAGTTGAAGCTGAAGAAAATTAGAACAAGTTCATGAGAACCAAAGTACAACCTTGAGTATCTTACCTGAATTTAGAGACCATCTCAAGAACAGATTTGATTCATTGAACACTAATGACCAGAGACCAGGTGAATCGTGGAATGACATCAAGAACATCATACATGAAGAAAGCAAGAGATGATTAAGAAGACAGGAAAGAAAGACCAAATGGATGACAGAAGAGACTGTGAAACCTGCTGTTTAACAAAGAGTAGCTAAAGCAAATATAAGCAATGATGAAGTAAAAGAGCTGAACAGAAGATTTCAAAGGGTAGCTCGAGATGACAAAGTAAAGTATTATAATGACATGTGCAAAGAGCTGGAGTTGGAAAACAAAAAGGGAAGAACACACGTGGCATATCTCAAGCTGAAAGAATTGAAGAAAAAAATCAAACCTCAAATTGCAATAGTGAAGGATTTTATGCACAAAATACTGAACAATGCAGGAAGCATCAAAAAAAGATGGGAGGAATACACAGAGTCACTGTACCAAAAAGAATTGGATAACATTCAACTATTTCAGGGAGTAGCATATGATCAAAAATCTATGGTTCTGGAGGAAGAGGTGCAAGCTGCACTGAAGGCATTGGTGAAGAACAAGGATCCAGGAATTGACAGGATACGAATTGAGATGTTTCAACAAACGGATGCAGTGCTGGAAGTGCTCGCTCACATGTGCCAAGAAATTTGGAAGACAGCTACCTGGCCAGCTGACTGGAAGAGATTTGTACTTATGCCTATTCAAAAGAAAAGTGATCCAACCAAATGCGGAAATTATCAAACAATATCAATATCACAGGTAAGTAAAATTTTTATGAAGATCATTCAAAAGTGGGTGCAGCAGTACATCGACAGGGAGCTGCCAGACATTCAAGCAGGACTCAGAAGAGGACATGGAAGGAAGGATATCATTGCTGACGTCATATGGATCTTTGTTGAAGGCAGAGAATACCAGAAAGATGTTAATTGACTATGCAAAGGCATTTGACCGTGTGGATCATAACAAATTATGGATAACATTTCGAATAACGAGAACTGCAGAGCACTTAATCGTGCTCTTGCAGAACCTGTACATAGATCAAGAGGCAGTCATTTGAACAGAACAAGCAGATACTGTGTGGTTTAAAGTCAGGAAATGTGTTCATCAGGGTTGTATCCTTTCACTATACTTATTCAGTCTGTGTGCTGAGCAAATAATCTGAGAAACTGGACTATCTAAAGAAGAACATGGCATCAGGATTGGAGGAAGACTTATTAACAACCTGCTATATGCAGGTGACACAACTTTACTTGCTGAAAGTAGAGGACTTGAAGCACTTACTGATGAAGATCAAAGACTACAGCCTTCAGTATGGATTACAACTCCACATAAAGAAAACAAAAATCCTCACAACTGGATCAATAGGCAACATCTTGATAAATGGAGAAAAAATTGAAGTTGTCAAGGATTTCATTTTACTTGGATCCACAATCAACACCTGGAAGCAGCAGTCAAAAAATCAAAGGACACATTGCATTGGGTAAATCTGCTTTAAAAGACTCCTTTAAAGTTTTAAAAAGCAAAGATGTCACTTTAAGGACTAAAGTGCACCTGACTCTATCCATGGTGTTTTCAATGCATAGGAAAGCTGGGAGATGAATAAGGAAGACCAAAGAAGAACTGACACCTTTGAATTATGGTGTTGGTGAAGAATATTGTATATATCACGGACTGCCAAAAGAATGAACAAATTTGTCTAGGAAAAAGTACAGCCAGAATGCTCTTTAAAAGCAAGGAAGCAAGATTTCTTCTTACATACTTTGGACATATTATTAGGAGGGATCAGTCAGTGGAGAACGACATCATGCTTGGTAAAGCAGAGGGTCAGTGAAAAATAGGAAGACCCTCAATGAGATGGACTGACACAGTAGCCTCAAAAATGGGCTCAAGCATAATAATGATCATGAGGATGTTGCACGACTGGGCAGTGTTTCATTCTGTTGCACATAGGGTCACTATGACTCAGAACTGACTCAACCACCCATAACAACAATCTTTCTAGCATTCTGTTTTTCTACACTGTTTCCAAGAAAATGCCCCAGCAAGGATATTTATACTAGTCATTCCAATCCTTCTCTGTTATTTCTTTGTTGAATCCATTGCAGTCAAACTTTCTCCTTATTTATTCAGATAGTTCTAACTGAAATCATCAATAATCTCCCCAGTAATAAATCCAATGATCAGTTCTCAAACGTTTTTGTCATTTGATTTCAAGTATTCATGAATTTGGTATTCTCCTAAGTTTTCTTTCTCCTTCTCCTTTGCTTTCTTCACCTCTGCATTTTTTTTGTGTGTGTGTAACCCCTCATTGTTGAACCCCAGACCTTAGTTCTTTATCTCTCTCTGTTTTTTAATTTCTCTCAGACCATTAGTGATTTCCTCTTATCTTAATATATTAAATACAATTTGTACAATGGCAACTTGCAAATTTATATCTCCAGCTCAAATCATTCCTTTTAACTGTAGGCTTATATATCCAACTGCTTACTTAACATCTTCACTTATATATATGATAGGCAGCTCAAACTTATCTTTTCCAGAATCAAATCCTAATCCTCCACAACCTTACTCTTCTCCTCAGATATCCTACCCATTCAGTTTCTCAAATCATTTGGAGGTATTCTTGATTTATCATTTTCTTTCCCACACCAAATCCAATCTGCCAGAGAAACTTGCTGGTTCCACCATGGAAATATATCTAGAGTCTGTTCACTTCTCATTTTTGAATGCAAAGATAACCTCCAAACTGATCAATTGCTGGTGCAAGATAGCATATCTTTTGCCTGATATTTTGTGGTTCGATCTAATCTGATCTAATGCTTCTTCCCTTTATCTGACCACTGCAGTCAATTAATGACACAGCAGCTGGCAGTTTCTTCTAAAATATAACTTAAAGTATGTCATTGACTTATTCAGATCTGCTAAAAGGTTACTGTATCATGCATATTAAAAACCAAGTTCCCTAGAATGTGCAACCAGTCCTTATCTGATTTCCCCTCTCCATTTGTCTGCATCATTTCTCACAAATCCTTTCCTTGTTCATTCATTCCTTTTTAGGCACAGTGGCACATTTGCTTTTTCATGTCTGGAGTCTTTCCTCTGGAAAATCCTTGGCTTTTCCTTTCACTTCCTTCAGTTCTGTACACAAATGTTACTTTATAAATAGTGCCTTACATGAGTCCAATATTTACACCAGCAATCCATATGCATGCTGGACAAATAAGCAACATCATGATAAAGGAAGAAAAGATTGAAGTTGTCAAGGATTTCATTTTACTTGGATCCGCAGTCAACATTCACGGAAGCAGCAGTCAAGAAATCAAACAACGTATTGTATTGGGCACATCTGCAGCAAAGAACGCTTTAAACCGTTAAAAAGCAAAGATGTTACTTTGAGGACTATCGTGCGCCTAACTCTAGCCATGGTATTTTCAATAGCCTCATATGCATGCAAAAGCTGGACAATGAGTAAGGAAGACCAAAAAAGAGTTAACGTCTTTGAATTATGGTGTTGGCAAAGAATATGGAATATACCATGGATTGCCAGAAGAATGAACATATTTGTCTTGGAAGAAGTACAACCAGAATGTTCACTGGAAGCGAGGATGGCGAGACCTTGTCTCAGGTTCTTTGGACATGTTATCAGGAGCGACCAGCCCCTGGAGAAGGACATCATGCTTGGTAAAGTAGAGGGTCAGTGTAAAAAGCAAAACCCTCAACCAGATGAATTGACATAGTGGCGGCAACATTTGTGAGGATGGCACAGGACTGGGCAGTGTTTTATTTGGTTGTACATAGGGTCGCTGTGAGTTGGAATCGACTTGATGGCACATACAAAAAAACAACAACAAATCCTATGCATATCTCTTTCTCTATCCTGTCCATTTTTTAATTTTTCTCCATGGCATTATTTCTACTTGACTTTTTTTTGATATTTTACTTTTTCTTTTCTATTAATCTCACCAAAATGTAAGCTTCATGAGGGTAGATATTTTTTCTGTGTTGACTGCTGTAACCTTAGTGCCCAGTACAATACTTTAAGCATAATAGTTATCCAATGAATATTGTTAAACAAATGCATCGAAGTATTAAAATCAATGATAAAAATATTCTACTACCTAAAAACAAACAAACAAACAAACAAAAAAATAAAATCCATTGCCATCAAGTCAATTCTGTTTCATAGCAACCCTACAGGACAGAGTAGAACTGCCCCATAGGGTTTCCAAGGAATGGGTGGTGGATCTGAACTGCCAAGCTTTTGGTTAGCAGCCAAGCTCTTAACCACTGTGCCATAAGTTATTCTGCATTTTGTCTAGTAAAGTCTAATAAGATGAGAAATGTTATACTATTGCCTGCCTTGCTTAGTGTAAAACATTTTATTAATAGGGAGTGGTGAGAGGTCATTTAATATGTAAAATCCTCTATAACTGAAAAGTTTAAACGCCCATTAGGCTGATCATTGGAGAAGAAAATAACTTGACAAGTATGCATTTTTTATGTTATTAAGCATCATTTTCAAAGGTAAAGATTAGACACTTTCATAGGTATAGCAATTTAACATTCATAAATTTGAAATTAATATAAAATGTGTGGTTTAATTTCAAGATGATGTCCTCTTTTCATATTATGCAGGCCAGACAGATTGTTTCTAGTCACATGACATCCATAGGCTATTTGTGTAGAACACACACACACACACACACAAAAGTCTACGTTGAGTTGATTAGGAGTGTTATTTTCCAGTATTCCTTTTGCAAAGCTTTTTGCTAATAGCTGAATGTGTTATATATCTGTGGTTATAACTATGGCTCAAGTATGTGATGCTTTAATAAAAAAAATTTCCTGGTCCTGGGTTATCATGACATTAACTGAATTGTCACAAACCAAGACATCTGACTTCTACAAAGAACAATTACAAACAGCAGATGGTTGTGAAGAAGCAAATTTTGGATAATTAGAAACAAATAACTTTTATATGAATTTCAAAATTACAAAAGCAATGCCATAATTTTATATATCTTGCTTTATAAAGATTATATAGTGATAATAATTAATATCTCTAATGTACATTTAAAACTGAATTATGAGGCTTTGTAACCATGAAGTCATGAAGTTCAAATTTTCTAAAATTTGGGGGTCTTATGATAAAGGGTAATAAAAGAAATAATAACCACTTGGACTTTGATTTCGGGGCATCCAAGGTCAAATCCTAACTCTATCACTGACTAAATGAGTTATTTTGAACAATTTACTTAACCTCTAGGTTTTAGTTTTATTGTCTCTAAAAATGGGGACAGAAATATCTACTTCACTGAATTATTACATAATTAAATAAAATAAAGTGTCCAAAGTTCTTAGTACACTAATTAGTGTATACTAAGTATACAAAAAATATAGATGTCTTTTATTATAAATTAGTAAAAGATATACTTCAAGATGTGCCTCCTTAATTATCTATATATTACTCTCTTACTGTTTAATTAATCATGTTTTTATTTTTTGATCCTGTTTATTCATCAAAATCAAAGAAAGTACTGAAAGTATGGCCATCTGAGTGTAATCTGCACAATCATTTAATCGTATTTTATTATCTACTTTTTCCTGCATTTCTAGCTATCTCATGATCATTTTTCCATAGCTCTTCCCTTCCTTTTGGTTTATCCTTTGCCAGAAAATATGTCCTTCCAATCTCAGTTATCCATATCCCAATTGTGCTATGAGCTGTAGACTGGGTCTTTCTTCTCCCAGCAATCCTACTCTGATGGTTGAGTCTCACTTCTTTTTCTACTCTTAGGCATTTGTTGTTAGTAATAAAATGTCAACCTTTAGTTGTTCTTTTATTATAGTGGAAAATGCACAAAATTTACAGTAGTGATGTACACATTCAATCTTACCACTTACTCATACAGGCAGTTAGGATTAGAGTCTTTTTCTACAAAATGATAATAATATTGTCTCTCCAAATGCCTTTATGAATATATGCCAATTAAAAATTACTAGTAAAAATATACATTATTTTTATTACTATTATTGTTGTTGTCTGAAGTAATCTCCCTTGTAAGCTTCTTACAAGTGGTAACCTTGTCTCATATTTCTGAATCATTATTACTTCTGAGCATTAATAAACAAATAATAATATGTATTTAAATTCATAGCCACCAATATGTCCTAATTCAAGTAATGTGTATTTTTAACGTTTATAACAACTTTAGTACTCAAGTAAATCTTTTAGTTTTGTGAAAATTAGAGAATACAGAAATAAAGAAGAAAATAATAATTTTCTCTGATTTTCCTATGCATTGATAACATTGATATTTTGATGCATTTATGTTTTCTTCTGCAGACGCATATGTTTATGTGTGTTTATGCATACATATATTTGTGTGTGTATTAACATACATGGAAACCCTGGTGGTATAGTGGTTAAAATGCTTGATTGTTAACCAAAAGGCTGGCAGTTCAAATCCACCAGGGTCTCCTTGGAAACCCTATGGGACAGTTCTACTCCGTCCTACAGGGTCGCTATGAGTTGGAATCGACTTGACAGCAACAAGTTTTTTTTTTTTTTTTTTGGTTTATAAACATACATACACTTTTAAAAATCAGAAATAATAATACGTTAATTAACTGCATGCTAGCTGATGTTCAACACAAAAGAGGCCAGGTTGAACCTAAGTATGAGTTGATAGACATTCATTACTAATGAGGGGGTGTATATTTGTAAACTCCCACAAATGGCTCAGAGCTGCTACAGGCTCTGAGGTACCATCTCCATACACTAATGAGAGCACATTATTAATGTGTCCTGAAATGGTGTCCAGGCAAAAGACATTTTCAGCTTGACTTTATGAAATCAGTTAGGGTATTTGCATGCAACCACTGTTTCACGTTTTACTAATTACACATATTTTTAAAAATGGTATAACTTTATGGCACAAATATGTCAGGAGACACAAAGTGCAGTAGTATAGTTGGAATTGAACCCATGGGTAAAAACTATTAAGAGGAAAATCTTGCAATCTTTTTGTGACTAAAATAAAAGGAGTGTAATTTTTATCCTTTCCATGGAGAGAAAAGGCTAAAGCTAACTGGGGATAAGCCATTGCAGAAACAACTGGATGATTAAATCCTAAAAATGTGAATAGATCATCTTCAGAAACATATACTTGTAATCTAGTGGACACTCAAAAGATTGTCACTATTTGATAGCAAACATTTAAATTTCTTTTATTATACTCAGTAAGAATCTCATTGGAATTCAAGATATTACAGTAGCTAATTGTACTTAGGTGCAGAAATTCCGACCATTGACCTAATCCCACTTCTGAAAGATGTTTATCAAAGTGTAAATTCAGGCTCTTATCTGTTGTTTTGTCCTACTCTGGGGGTTTGCATGTTGCTGTGATGCTGGAAGATACGGCACTAGTATTTCAGACACCAGCGGAGTCCTTCATGGAGAACAGGTTTCAGCAGAGACTAAGACAGACTAGGAAGAAGGACTTGCCAATCTCTTCTAAAAAAAATAATTTTGCCAATGAAAACCTTATGAATAGCAGCACAACACTGTCTGGTATAGTGCCAGAAGATAAGTCCCTCAGGTTAGAAGGCAATCAAAATACCACTGGGTAAGAAGTACCTCCTCAAAGTAGAGTTGACTTTAATGATGTGGAAGGAGTCAAGCTTTCAGGACTTTCATTTGCTAACGTGGCACAACATACAATGAGAAGAAATAGCTTCAAACATCCATTATTATTATTATTTTCCATCCACTAGCAATTTATCAAGTGAAATACATTAAAAGTAAGCAAGAAAGGAAAAAGTACGGGCTGTTAAAGTTGCTTGGGTATGTGGAAACAAGACAGTAAGCAAAGGACAAGTGACTGGTTGTACCAGTGCCAAGGCCGGTCAACTCTCCAGTGTCGATGCTGTGAAGGGAGCTCAGCGTGGTTTGAAAGTCCAGCCTTCCTCAAGACTGAGATTGGCTTTCACGTTCTCATTAGTTGCCATCAAGTCAGCTCCAACTCATGGTGACCTTAAGCTCAACAGAACAAAATGTTGCCCAGTCCTGTAACATCTTCATAATCCTTGGTAGGTTTGAGTCTATTGTTGTGGCTATCGTGTCAATCCATCTAGTGAAGGGTTTCCCTCATTTTCTCTCACCCTCTACTTCACCTAACATGATGCCTTTTTCTAGTGCCTGGTCATTTCTTTTCATTGTGCTTTAAGTGAAAGTTTACAGTTCAATTCAGTTTCTCATACAAAACTTATACACATTGCTCTGTGACCCTAGTTGCTCTCCCTATACTGTGACAGCACACTCCTCCTTTCCACCCTGAAATTCTTGTGTCCATTCAACCAGCTCCTGATCCTCTCTGCCTTCTCATCTCTCCTCTGGACAAGAGCTGCCCATTTAGTCTCATGTATCTATTTGAGCTAAGAAGCACACTGCTCGTATCAATTTATGTCCCATAGTCCAGTCTAATCTTTGTTTGAAGAGTTGGCCTTGGAAATGGTTTCAACTCTGGGCCAACAGAAAGTCAGGGGCCATGTATTCTGGGGTCCCTTTAGTCTCAATCAAACCATTACGTTTGGCATTTTCACTAGAATTTGAGTTCTGCACCCCACTTTTCTCCTGCTCCATCAGGGACTCTGTTGTGTTCCCTGTCAGGGTGGTCATTGGAGGTAGCCAGGCACCGTCTAGTTCTTCAGGTCTCAGGTTGATGGAGTCTCTGGTTTATGTGGCCCTTTTTGTCTCTTGGGCTAATATTTTCCTTGTGTCTTTGGTATTCTTCATTCTCCTTTATTCCACGTGGGTTGGGACCAATTGATGCATCTTAGATGGCCACTCGCTAGCTTTTAAGAACCCAGACAACACTCATCAAAGTGGGATGCAGACCATTTTCTTAATAAACATTGTTATGCCAATGGACCTAGAAGTCCCCTGAAACCATGGTCCCCAGACCCCTGTGCATGCTACTCTGTCCCTCCAAGTGTTTGGTTGTATTCAGGAAACGTCTTAACTTTTGGTTTAGTCCAGTTGTACTGACTTCTCCTATAGTGTGTGTTGTCCTTCCCTTCACCTAAGATAATTTATGTCTACTATCTAGTTAGTGAATACCCCTCTCCCTCCCTCCCCACCCTCATAACCATCAAAGAATGTTTTCTTCTGAGTTTACATCTTTTCTTGAGTTCTTATAATAGTGATCTTATACACTATTTGTCCTTTTGGGACTGACTAAATTCTCTCAGCATAATATCTTCTATATTCCTCTATGTTATAAGACGTTTCATGGTTTCATCGTTGTTCTTTATTGTTGTATAGTGTTCCATTGTGTGAATATACCATAATTTGTTTATCCATTCATCTGTTCATGGGCACCTAGGTTGTTTCCACCTTTCTGCTATTGTGAACAGTGCTGCAGTGAACATGGGTGTGCATATATCTATTCCTGTGAAAGCTCTTAATTCTCTAGGGTATATTTCAAGGAGTGGGATTGCTAGATCATATGGTACTTCTATTTCTAGCTTTTTAAGGAAGCCCCAAATCAATTTCCAAAGGGGTTGTACCATTTTACATTCCCACCAACAGTGTATAAGTGTTCCAGTCTCTCCACAACATCTTCAGTATTTATTATTCTGTGTTTTTTGGATTAATGCTAGTCTTGTTGGAGTGAGATGATATCTCCTTGTAGTTTTGATTTGTATTTCATAATGGCTAATGATGGTGAGCCTTTCCTCATGTGTCTGTTAGCTACCTGAATGTCTTCTTTGGCGAAGTGCCTGTTCATATCCTTTGCCCATTTTTTGATTGGATTATTTGTCTTTTTGTTGAGGTTTTGCAGTATCTTGTAGATTTTAGAAATTAAACGTTGACTGGATTTGTCACAGCCAAAATTTTTTTCCCAGTCTGTCAGTTTTCTGTTTGCTCTTTTGATGAAGTCTTTTGATTAGTGTTAGTGTTTGATTTTTAGGAGCTCCCAGTTATCTAGTTTCTTTTCTGATGTTTGTGCATTGTTACTTATGGTTTGTATTCTGTTTATGCCATATATTAGGGCTCCTAGCATTGTACCTATTTTTTCTTCCGGGGTCTTTATCATTTTCGATTTTATATTTAGGTCTTTGATCCATTTTGAGTTATTTTTGTGCATGGTGTGAGGTATGAGTCGTGTTTCATTTTTTTGCAGATGGATATACAGTTAGGCCAGCACCATTTGTTAAAGAGAATGTATTTTGCCCAATTAACAGACTTTGGGCCTTTGTCAAATATCAGCTGTTCATAGGTGGTTGAATTTATGTTTGGGTTCTCAATACAGTTCCATTGGTCTATGTATCCATTGTTGTACCAGTACCAGGCTGTTTTTACTACTGTGGCGGTATAATAGGTTCTAAGATCAGGTAGTGTGAGGCCTCCCACTTTGTTCTTCTTCTGAGTAATGCTTTACCTATCTGGGGCCTCTTCTCTTTCCATATGAAGTTGGTAATTTGTTTCTCCAACTCATTAAAAAATGCCTTCTGAATTTGGATCAAGATTGCATTGAATCTGTAGATTACTTTGGGTAGAACTGAGATTTTCACAATTTCAAGTCTTCCTATCCATGAGCAAGGTATGTTTTTCCATTTATGCAGGTCTCTTTTGTTTTCTTGCAGTAGTGTCTTATAGTTTTCATTGTATATGTCTTTTATATCTCTGGTTAGATTTATTCCTAAGTATTTTATGTTTGGGGGATATTGTAAATGGTATTGATTTGATGATTTCCTCTTCAAAGTTTGCTTTCTTAGTGTTGAGGAATTCAAGTGATTTTTGTATGTTTATGTTGTATCCTGATACATTGCTGAAATCTACTAGTTTGAGTAGTTTTCCTTTGGATTATTATGAGTTTTCTGTGTATGAGATCATATCATCTGCAAATAGATATACTTTTACTTATTCCTTACCAATTTGGATGCCATTTATTTATTTATTTTTTCTAACCTAATTGCTCTGGCTAGGACCTCCAGCACAGTGTTTAATACGAGTGGTGATAAAGGGCATCCTTATCTGGTTCCTGTTCACAAGGGGAAAGCTTTCAGACTCTCTCCATTTAGGATGATGTTGGCTGTTGGCTTTGTATAAATACACCAATTATGTTGAGGAATTTCCCTTCTATTCCTGTTTTGCTGAGAATATTTACCATGAATGGGTGTTGGACTTTGTCAAATGCCATTTATGCATCAGTTGATAAGATCATGTGGTTCTTGTCTTTTGTTTTATTTATGTGACAGATTACATTGATGGTTTTTCTAATGTTGAACCATCCCTGCACACCTGGTGTAAATTCCACATGGTGAACTTTTTTTTTATATGTTTTTGAACTCTATGGGCTAGAATTTTGTTGAGGATTTTAGCATCAATGTTCATAAGGTGTATTGGTCTGTAATTTTGTTTTTTTGTGATATCTTTACCTGATTTTGGTATCAGGGTTATGCTGGCTTCATAGAATGAGTTTTGGAGTATTTTACCCTTTTCTATGCTCTGAAATACCTTCAGTCGAAGTAGTAGTGTTAACTCTTCTCTGAGGATTTGTTAGAATTCTCCAGTGAAACCGTCTGTGCCAGGGCATTTTTTTGTTGAGAGTTTTTTAATTACCTTTTAAATCTGTTCTTTTGTTACAGGTTTATTTAGTTGTTCAACCACTGTTCGTGTTAGTTTAGGTAGGTAATGAGTTTCTAAAAATTTGTCCATTTCCTCTAGGTTTGGAAATTTGTTAGAGTACAGTTTTTCATAGTATTCTGTTATGATTCTTTTAATTTCAGTTGGGTCTGTGGTGATATCACCCATCTCATTTCTTATTTATTTGCTTCCTCTCCTGTTTTTCTTTTGTCAGTTTGACCATTGGTTTATCGATTTTGTTGATCTTTTCAAAGAAACAACTTTTGGTCTTGTTAACTCTTTCAATTGTTTTTCAATTTCTATTTCATTTAATTCTGCTGTAATTCTTATTATTTCCTTTTTCTGGTGCCCTAGGGTTTCTTTTGCTGCTCTCTTTCTACTTGTTTCAGTTTTAGGGTTAATTTTTTGATTTTGGCCCTTTCTTCTTTTCGGATGTGTGCATTTATTGCTATAAACTGACCTCTGAGCACTGCTTTTGCTGTATCCCAAAGGTTCTGGTAGGATGTATTTTTGTTCTAATTTGATTCAGTGTATTTCTTTTTTCCATCTTAATTTCTTCTACAACCCAGTAGTTTTTGAGCAAGGTGTTGTTCAGTTTCCATGTGTTTGATTTTTTTTCCCTTGCTTTCTCTGTTATTGATTTCTACTTTTTATGGCTTTATGGTCAGAAAAAATCCTTTGTAATATTTCAATGCTTTGGATTCTGTTAAGGATTGCTTTATGGCCTAATATGTGGTCTACTCTGGAGAATGTTCCATGTGCACTGGAAAAGAAAGTATACTTTCTGGTGTTGGGTGGAGTGTTCGATATATGTCTATGAGATCAAGTTTTTTTTTGTGACATTTAGATTTTCCCTGTCTTTATTGAACTTCCTGGATATTCTGTCCTTCACAGAAAGTGGTGTGTTGAAGTCTCGTACTATTATTGGGGAGCTATTTTCTCTTTTCAATGCTATCAGAGTTTGTTTTATGTATTTTGGAGCCCCGTTGTTGGGTGTGTAAATATTTATTATGGTGTACTGACACTTTAATCCTTATATAGTGTACTTTCTTATCTTTTGTGGTGGATTTTACTTTAAAGTCTATTTTGTCAGAGAATAATATTGCTACTCCTTCTCCTTTTTGAGTGTTGTTTGCTTGATATATTTTTTCCATCCTTTGAATTTTAGTTTGTTTTTGTCTTTAAGTCTAAGGTTTGTCTCTTGTAGACAGTATATAGACAAGTTGTGTTTTTTTAATCTATTCTGTCATTGTCTGTGTCTTTATTGGTGCATTTAGTCCATTTACATTCAGCGTAATTTTTGATAGGTATGAGTTTAGTGCTGTCATTTTGATGTCTTTTTTTTTTGGTGTATTGTTGACACTTTCTTTGTTCCACTTAATTTTCTGTGCTGAGTCATTTTTCTTTATGTATTTTCTTTTCATCTTTTTCATTGTTGTTGATTTTGTATTTGCTGAATCTTTACATTTTTCTTGTTTTTTATCTGATGTGTAGAATTGTTAGTTTCTTTTGTGGTTGCCTTAATACTTACCCCTACTTTTCTAAATTTAAATCACCGTTTTCTTTCTTTATGTTGCCTTGTCTTCCTCTCCATATGAAAGATCTATTACTACAGTTTTTGCCCCTTTTTTATTTTAATGTTGTCATCTTTTACATATTGATGTCTCTATTTCCCTGTTTTCAGTGTTTTAGTTTTGATTTATTTTTGTGACTTCCCTGTCTGGGTTGCTATCTCTTTGCTCTGTCCTATGTTCTAGTCTGTGTTGTTGTCTGACATTATCGATTTTCTAACCAGAGGACTCCCTTTAGTATTTCTTGTAATTTTGGTTTGGTTTTTGTAAATTCCCTAAACTTCTGTTTATCTGGAAATGCCCTAATTTCACTATCTTATTTGAGAGATAGTTTTGCTGGATATATAATGGCTGGAAATTGTTTTCTTTCAAGGCTTTATATATGTCATTCCATTGACTTCTTGCCTGCATCGTTTTTGCTGAATAGTCTGAGCTTCATCTTATTGACTCTCCTTTGTAGATGACTTTTTTTATCCATAGCTGCTCTTAAAATTCTCTCTTTATCTTTGGTTTTGGCAAGTTTGATTATAATGTATCCTGGTGACTTTCTTTTGGGATCTTCCTTATGTGGGGTTTGATGAGCATCTTAGATATCTTCTCATCTTTCACGATATCAGGGAAGTTTTCTGCCAACAAATCTTCAATAATTCTCTCCATATTTTCTCTTTACCCACCCTGTTCTGGTACTTCAGTCACTCGTAGGTTATTCCTCTTGATAGAGTCCCACATAATTCTTAGATTTTCTCCATTTTTAAAATTATTTTACCTGATTTTTCCTCAAATAATTTGGTGTCAATTGCTTTATCTTCAATCTCACTAATTCTGACTTCCATTGACTCAATTCTGCTCCTATTTTTTTCTATTGAGTTATCTGATTCTGAAATTTTATTGTTAATCTTCTGGATCTCTGATTGCTGTTTCTCTATGGATTCTTGCAGCCTATTGAGTTTGTCATTATGCTCTTCTCTAATCTTCTTAAGTTCCTCTGTTGCTTTCTCTGTGTGTTCCTTGGCTTGTTCTATGCCAAACATCCATTATTCCTCAGAACATAAACTATACAAAGTATGAATCAAGGAAAATAGAAGTCGTCAAAACTGAAATGGAATGCATAAAGATTGATATCTTAGGCATTAACCTGTTGCTGTTGAGTCAGTTTCAACTCATACCAACCCTGTAAGACAGAGTACAAGTGATCCATTGAGTTTCCAAGTAGTGTCTGGTAGATATGAACTGCTAACGTTTTGGTTAGCACCCGTAGCACTTAACCACTATGCCATCAGGGTTTTCATCCTAGGCATTAATGAGTTGAAATGGACTAGTATTGGCCATTTTTAATCTGACAATCAAAAAGTCTACTATGCCAAGAATGATAAACTGAAGATGAATGGAGTCAATAAAAGCAGTTCAAGATCTACACTGAAATACAATGTTATCAGTTATAGGACAATATCCACACACTTACAAGGAAGACTAGTTAATATGACTATTATTCAAATTTATACACCAATTGCTAATGAGAAAGATGAAGAAATTGAAGATTTTACCAACTTCTGCAGTCTGAAATTGATCAAACATGCAATCAAGATGCACTGAAAATTACTGGTGATTGGAATGAGATAAAAACAAAGAAGAAGGATCTGTATTTGTAAAATATGGCCTTGGTGATAGAAATGAAGCCAGAGATCCCATGACACAATTTTATAAGACCAGTGACTTATTCATTGTAAATACCTTTTTTTGACCACATAAATGGCAACTATACATGTGGAGCTCTCCATATGCAATATACAGGGATCAAATCAATTATATCTGTGGAAAGAGAAGACGGAAAATCTCATATCATCAGTCAGAGCAAGCTAGGGGCTGACTATAAAACAGACCATCAATTGATCATATTTGAGTTCAAGTAGAAGCTGAAAAAAATTAAAACAAGTCCATGAGAGCCAAAGTAAACTTGACTATATCCCAACTGAATTTATAGACCATCTCAAGAATAGAGTTGATGCATTGAACCCTAACGACCAAAGATCAGATGAGTTGTGGAATGACATCAAGGACAGCATACGTGAAGAAAGTGAAGTGTCATTAAAAAGATAAGAAAGAAAAGATCAAAGTGAATGTCAGAAGAAACTTAAATTTGAATACATGCTGCATATCCATGCAGAACTAGATAATGAATAAAGCAGATATGAAAAGAATAGATGCCTTTGAATTATGGTGTTGGTGAAGAATGTTGAATACATCATGGACTGGCAGAACAACAAACATATTAATCTTGGAAGAAGTCCAGCCAGAATGATCCTTAGAGCGAGAATGGAGAGACTTCATCTCATGTACTTTGGACATGTTATCAGGAGAGACCAGTCACTGGTGAAGGACGTCATGCTTGATAAAATAGAGGATCAATGAAAAAGAGGAAGCCTCTCAAGGAGATGGATTGACACAGTGGCTTCAACAAAGCTCTCAAACACAGCAATGATTGTGAGGATGGTGCAGAACCAGGGTGTGTTTCGTTCTATTGTACACAGTGTTGCTATGAGTCAGAACTAACTCGACAACAACAACAACAAATTCAGACTGTTGTTATAGCAGAGAAAAGAAGCCGAAGTGAAAGGTAGAGAAACTATAGTTATGAGAAAGACCAATGGACACTGGTTACAGGAACGTAAGGGAAGAGGAATCCACCAGGAGATGGTCATTTCAGTATTTCAATTTCTTACTGTTCTATAAGGTAATAGATAGATGATGACAAACAAACAGGATTTTAATCTTAGACAAAGACAGTAAGTACATTAAATTTGTAACTGATGTATTATTGTTTCAAATATGTATATACACCCTCTCCTCAAGTATCAACATGTTTAGATTCGAAAGACTAGTTCGTTATGTGAAATTCGTGTTACGCAAAAACGGATGATGACCATGTCAGATCACAAAATGCAGGATAGCTACATCATTACATAACTGCCATTTACATCACTACATAGCTGCCAAACCACTAAGAATCATGGCCTAGCCAATCTTAACCATCAAGGCAGCATTACTCTCGCCTTGCACCTTAGCACTTGTTAATGTCAGACGTATGTCATTAATGTGAAATATAGTCAGATAGCACATTTTTGATTATTGTTGTAAATGTGAAACTTTATATAACAAGATAGTGGATAAGTGAGAAATTGTTTGCCTATACATTCTTAATGTTTTTTTCTTTGTATGGTCTTTGAAGTCAGGGTTTCTGTCTTATCCGAGCACCTGAGATTTGGGTTAAAAAACAAATCTAATTAAACACTTGTTAATAAATTAGTGAATAAATAATTGATGAGTAATCATTTCAACAAATGATCCATAAATATTAGCAGCAATAAGAACACATTATTGTGATTTTTTTAAAATTTTTTTTATTGTACTCTAGATGAAGGTTTACAGAACAAATAGTTTCTCATTAAACAGTCAGTACACATATTGTTTTATGACATTGGTTAACAACCTCACTACATGTCAACACCCTCCCTTCTCGACCTTGAGGACCTCTTTTTGGTGAAAATATACATAGCCAAAGTTACACCATTTTGAAAGTTTCTACGTGTACTATTCAGTGACATTGATTACATTCTTCCAGTTGTGCTGCTATTATCACTATCCTTTTCCAAATTATTCCATCACCATTATCTTCAACTAACTGTCCCCTAGGCTTCCCATCAAACCTTTTGAGCTGCTGCTGTCAATTTGATCTCACATAGATAATTTTTTTTTGTACCTTAAATGAAGGTTTGCAGAACAAATAGTTTCTCGTTAAACAGTATACAT
>NW_004443970.1:1166967-1173534 GCF_000243295.1 Trichechus manatus latirostris | reverse complement strand
CAATTCAGTCCCTCAGGGAGTTTGGAAGTGTCTATGGAGCTTCCATGACCTTTCCTTGTACAAGTTGTGCTGGCTTCCCCAGTAATGTGTACTGTCTCAGCCTTCACCAAAGTTACCACTTATCTATTTAGTGCCCCCCCATCCCTCATAACCAGCAAAGATTGTTTCTTTTTGTGTGTAAACATTTACATGAGTTATACAGTAGAGGGCCATTGTGATTTCTGGATACTATTTTTAAATATATGTAATTAAGAGACAGAGAAAGAGATATAGACTGATATTTCCTATACATATGAATATATATAATTATTGTGAAATCGCAAAATATGTACACCTAGATATATATACATACATATCTATATACACCGGTTGCCATATATATATACCTGTTGCCATCGAGTCAATTCGGACTCATAGTGACCCTATAGGGCAGAGTAGAACTGCTCCATAGTGTTTCCAAGGAGCACCTGGTGGATTCAAACTGCCGACCTTTTGGTTAGCAGCCATAGTTCTCAACCACTAAGCCACCAGGGTTGCCATAGATAGATAGATAGACAGACAGACATATAGAAAGATAGATGGATATAGATATGGATAGATGGATATGTATATTGATATAGATAGATATGTTTATCGACCTATCTATATGTACTCCAGGAATAAAGTTTGAATGACTACAACCCTCACCACATTTCTTCTCTCTTTTTTTCCCTAAGTAAAGCAATTATACTTTAAAACGTGTTCTCAAAGATAACAATAATATGTTATATTAGAGAATGTGTTGTTTCTGAAATTAAAACAGTAGTTTACTGAATTTTTGCTGATTTTTAATTCAGCATTACCAACTGACAGATAGGATACCTTGGACAAATAACTTCATTGTTCTAAACTATACACCGAAGGAAAAGGATAGTAAAGGTAAATACTGTTGCTACCATTAGGTGCCATCAACTTGGTCCTGACTAATAGTGACCCTGTGTATAACAGAAAGAAACACGCCAGGCTCTGTGCCATCCTCAGTTGTTGCTAAGTTTGAGTCCATCGTTACAGCCACTGTGTCAATCCACCTCATTGAGGGTCTTCCTCTGTTTCACTGACCCTCTTCTTTATAAGCATGATGTCCTTCTTCAGAGACTGGTCCATCCAGATAACATGTCCAAAGTATGTGAGACAAAGTCTCACCATCCTCGCTTCTAAGGAGCATTCTTGGCTTTACTTCTTCATGTATATATATTCTCATAACAGCCATGTGAGTTGATGCTATAAGTATAGCACTATATAATGCTATACTCATATAGCCCAATAGTTAACATCGAAGTTTCTGGTGTCAAACAGTCCAACTTTGTTGTTCTTAGGTGCGTTCGAGTTAGTTCTGACTCGTAGCGATCCCATATACAAAAGAAGGAAACACTGCCTGGTCCTGTGCCATCCTCACAATCACTGTTATGCTTGAGCCCATTGTTGCAGCCACTGTGTCAATCCATTTCGTTGAGGATCTTCCTCTTCTTTGCTGACACTCTACTTTACCAAGCATGATGTTTTTCTCCAGGGACTGATCCCTTCTGATAACATGTCCAAAGTATGTGCGATGTAGTCTCGCCATCCTTGCTTCTAAGGAGCATTTTGGTTGTACTTCCTCCAAGACAGATTTGTTTGTTCTTTTGGTAGTCCGTGGCATATTCAATGTTCTTCACCAACACCATAGTTCAAAGGCATCAATTCTTCTTCTGTCTTCCTTATTCATCGTCCAGCTTTCCGATTCTTAGGAGGTGATTGAAAACTCCATGGTTGGGTCAGGCTCACCTTAGTCTTCAAGGTTACATCTTTGTTTTTTAACACTTTAAAGAGATGTTTTGAAGCAGATTTTCCCAATGCAAGACATCTTTTGATTTGACTACTGCTTCCATTGGTGTTGATTGCGAATCCAAGTAAAATGAAATCCTTGACAACTTCAATCTTTTCTCCCTTTATCATGATGTTGCTTATTGGTCCAGTTGTGAGAATTTTTGTTTTGTTTATGTTGAGGTATAATCCATACTGAAGGTTGTGGTCTTTGATCTTCATCAGTAACTGCTTCAAGTCCCCTTCACTTTCAGCAAGCAAGGTTGTGTCATCTGCCTAACGCAGGTTGTTAATGAATCTTCCTCCAATCTTGATGCACTATTCTTCATATAGTCCAACTTTTCGGATTATTTGCTCAGCATACAGATTGAATAAGTATTGGGAAAAGATATAACCCTGATACGCACCTTTTTGGACTTTAAACCATGCAGTATCCCCTTGTTTTGTTAGGAAGAATGCCTTTTGATCCATGTACAGGTTCCTCATTAACACATTAAGTGTTCTAGAATTCCCATTCTTTGCAATGTTATCCATAATTTGTTATGATCCACAGTTGAATGCCTTAGCATAGTCAATAAAACACAGAATATCATCTTTCTGGCATTCTCTGCTTTCAGCTAGGATCCATTTGAGATCAGCAATAATATCTCTGGTTCCACATCCTCTTCTGAATCTGGCTTGAATTTCTGTCAGTTCCCTGTTGATATACTGCTGCAGCCACTTTTGAAAGATCTTCAGCAGAATTTTACTTGAGTGTGATATCAATTATATTGTTAGATAATTTCTGCATTCAGTTGGATTGCCTTTCTTTGGAATAGGCATAAATATGGATCTCGTCCAATCAGTTGTCCAGAGAGCTGGCTTCCAAATTTCTTGGCATAGACAAGTGAGCACTTCTAGCATCACATCCATTTGTTTAAACATCTCATTTGGTATTCCATCGATTCCTGGAGTCTTCCTTTTCACCAATGCCTTCAGAGCAGCTTGGAGTTCTTCCTTCAGTAGCATTGGTTCCTGATAGTATGCTACCTCCTGAAATGGTTGAATGTCCACCAGTTCTTTTTTGTATAGTGACTCTGTGTATTCCTTCCTTCTGCTTTTGATGCTTCCTGTGTTTAATGTTTTCCCCATAGAATGCTTCTGTATTGCAACTCGAGGCTTGAATTTTTTCTTCAGTTCTTTCAGCTTGAGAAATGCTTAGCATGTTCTTCCCTTCTGGTTTTCTATCTCCAGCTCTTTGCATAGGTCATTATAACCCTTTACTTTGTCTGTTCGAGCTGCCCTTTGAAATCTTCTGTTCAGCTCTTTTACTTCATCATTTCTTCCTTTTGCTTTAGCTACTTAACATTCAAGAGCAAGTTTCAGAGTCTCTTCTGCCATACGTTTTGGTCTTTTCTTTCTTTCCTGTCTTTTTAATGACCTCTTGCTTCTTTCATGTATGATGTCCTTCCATGACTCATCTGGTCTCTGGTCATTAGTGTTCAACAAGTCAAATCTATTCTTGAGATGGTCTCTAAATTCAGGTGGGATATACTGAAGGTCATACTTTGTCTCTTGTGAACTTGTTCTAATTTTCTTCAGTTTCAACTTGAACTTGCATATGAGCAGTTGATGGTTTGTTCTGCAGTCGACCCCTGGCCTTGTTCTGACTGAGGATATTAAACTTTTCCATCATCTCTTTTCACAGATACAGTCAATCTGATTCCTGTGTATTCCATCTGGCGAGGTCCACGTGTATAGTTGTCATTGCCATTTATGTCGTTGAAAAACAGTGTTTGCAATGAAGAAGTCATTAGTCTTGCAAAATCCTATTATGCAATCTCCAGCATCATTTCTATCACCAAGGCCATATTTTTCCAACTACTGATCCTTCTTCTTTGTTTTCAAGTATCACATTCCAATCACCAGTAGTCATCAATTCATCCTGATTGCATAGTCAATCAATTTCAGACTGCAGAAGTTGGTAAATATTTTCAGTTTCTTCATCTTTGGCCTTAGTGGTTGGTGTATAAATTTGAATAATAGTCATATTAACTGGTCTTCCTTGTAGGCATATGGATATTATCCTATCACTGACAGCATTGTACTTCAGGACAGATCTTGAAATGTTTTTGATGATGAATGTAGAGCCATTCCTCTTCAAGTTATCTTCCCCAACATATTAGACCATATGATTGCCTGATTCAAAATGGCCAATACCAGTCAATTTTAGCTCACTAATGCCTAGAACATAGATGTTTACGCATTTCATTTTTGATGATTTCCAAGTTTCCTAGATTCATACTTTCGTACATTCCACTTTCCAACTATTAATGGATGTTTGCAGCTGTTTCTTCTCATTTTGAGTCGTGCCACAACAGCAAACAAAGGTCCTGAAAGCTTGACTCCACCCACGTCATTAAGGTCGACTCTACTTTGAGAAGGCAAGTCTTTCCCAGTCATCTTTTGAGTGCCTTCCAACCTAAGGGGCTCATCTTCTGGCACTATATCAGACAATGTTCTCCTGCTATTCATAATATTTTCAATAACTAGTTCTTTTCAGAAGTAGATCACCAGGTCCTTCTTCCTATACCCAATACCACCTATAAATGCCAATAAATGACAGTTAAGAAGAGTCAAGACTTCCTGAATCATCTAGCCGTCTGTGATCTTATAAAAGGATGTTTTTGAAAACTAATTAAAAAAATTGGAGAAAGAACAAAAATATCCTGCTGATATTTTTGGTTGTAATTGCTATCGTTGTTGAATTTTGTTTTGTTTTGTTTTTGAAAAATTATTTTGTGTATTACTGTGAAATTACGGATTTTTTTTTCACATTGTTTGGTGCATGATACTGCAGTTTCGTTCATGAATATGTTCTTTATCACATTCATTCAATTTAACATGATCAGAAAAAATAGATCCAGGTATTATTCAGTGGGAAACACATGTAGCTCAAAAAAACAAAACAAAAAAACCAAATCTGTTGCCATCGAGTCAATTTCGAATCATAGTGACCCTTTGGAATGGAATAGAATTTCCCGTAGGGTTTCCAAGGAGCAGCTGGTGGATTCAAAGTGCCAACTTTTTGGTTAGCAGTCTGAGGTCTTGATCACTGTGCCACCAGGTATCCGATGTAACTTACAGTTACACAAATTAAAGATACTCCTGAAAGATTTGCAGAAGTATTTGTGAAATCAATTTATTTTTTATGGCATTTTAAACAAAGTTTTATGGGACAAATAGTTTCTCATCAAACAGTAAACATATTGTTGTATGACAATCGATCACGACCCCATGACATGTCAACACTGTCCCTTCTCTACCTTGGGTTCCCTATTACCAGCTTTCCTGTCCCCTCCTGCCTTCTAGTCCTTGTTCCTGGACTGTTGTGCCCCATTAGTCTCATTTTGCTTTATGGGGATGTCTAATCTTCGGATGAAGGGCGAACCATGAGAGTCACTTCATTGCTGAGGTAGAAGGGTATCCGTGAGACATACTCTCAGGGGTTCTCCAGTCTCTGACAGGCCACTAAGTCTGGTCTTTTTTTTTGTGAGTTAGAATTTTGTTCTACATTTTTCTCCAGCTCTGTCTGGGACCTTCTGTTATGATCCCTGTCACAGCAGTTGGTGGTGGTAGCCAGCCACCATCCAGTTGTACTTGACTCAGTCTGGTGGAGGCTGTATTAGTCAATTGGACTAATCTTTCCCTTTTATCTTGTTTTCTTCATTCTCGCTTGCTCCCGAAGGGGTGAGATTAGTGGAGTATCCTAGATGGCTGCTCACAGGCTTTTAAGACCCCCCAGACGCTACTCACCAAGGTAGAATGTACATCATTTTCTTTATAAACTGTGTTATGCCAACTGAGCTAGATGTTCCCCGAGACCATGGTCCTCACAGCCCTCCGCCCAACAATTTGGTCCCTCAGGGAGTTTGGATGTTTCTATGGGGCTTCCATTAACTTGCCTTGTACAAATTTTGCTGGCTTCCCTAGTATTGCGTACTGTCTTATCCTTCACCAAAGTTACCACTTATCTGTTATCTATTTAGTATTTCCCCCCATCCATGCCTCCTATGCCTCATAACCAACAAAGATTGTTTCTTTTTGTGTGTAAACCTTTTCATGAGTTTTTACATTAGTAGTCTTATACAATATTTGTCCTTTTGTGATTGACTTATTTCACTCAGCATAATGTCCTCCAGTTTTATCCATGTTAGTAGATGGTTCACAGATGCATCATTGTTCTTTATCGTTGCATAATACTCCATTATGTGTATGTACTATAGTTTATTTATCCATTCATCTGTTGATGGGCATCTAGGTTGTTTCCATCTTTTTGCTACTGTGAACAATGCTGCAATGAACATGGGTGTGCATATGTCTATTCCTGTGACGGCTCTTATTTATCTAGGATATATTCTTAGGAGTGGGATTGCTGGATAGTATGGTATTTCTATTTCCAGCTTTTTAAGGAAGCGCCATATCCTTTTCCAAAATGGTTGTATCATTTTGCATTCCCACCAGCAGTGCATAAGAGTTATGATCTCCCCGAAGCCTCTCCAACATTTGTTATCTCCAGTGTTTTTGATTCGTGACAGTAATGCTGGAGTGAGATGTTATTTCACCATGGTCTTGATTTTCATATCATAATCACACTTGCTAAAACCAAAGACAAACTAAGAATCCAGAGAGCAGCTCGAGAAAAGCAAAAAGTCACATACAGAGGAGAAATCATAATACTAAGCT
>NW_004443970.1:1164617-1165873 GCF_000243295.1 Trichechus manatus latirostris | reverse complement strand
ACTCAACAAAGATACAGAAGACCTAAAGGACATTATCAGCCAACTTGACCTCATAGACATATATAGAACACTCCACCCAACAGCTGCAAAGTACACATTCTTTTCCAATGCACATGGAACGTTCTCCAGAATAGACCATATCTTAGGCCACAGAGCAATCCTCAACAAGATCCAAAATGTTGGCTCTTGCTTTTGCATAGATGCCCTTTATTATGTCAAGAAATTTCCCTTCTATACCTATTTTATTGAGAGTTTTTGTCAGGAATGTGTGTTGGACTTTGTCAAATGCCTTTTCTGCATCGATTAAGATGATCATGTGATACTTTTATTTATGTGGTGGATTACTTTGATTGATTTTTTAATGTTGAACATAACTTGCATAACTGGAATGAATCCTACTTGGCCATGGTGTATTTTTGTTGTTGTTGTTATGATGCTGAATTCTATTGACCAGAATTTTGTTGAGAATTTTTTATCTATATTCATGAGAGACATTTGTCTATAAATTTCGTTTATTGTGGTGTCTTTGCCTGGTTTTGGTATCAGGTTTATGCTGGTTTCATAGAATGAATTTGGAAGTGGTGCTTCCTTTTCTATGTTCTGAAATAGTTTGAGTAGTACTGGTGTAAGCTCCTCTCTGAATGTTCGGTAGAATTCTCCAGTGAAGCCATTTGTACCAGGGCTTTTTGTTGTTGTTGTTGGGAGAATTTTTATTACCTTTTCAATCTCTTCTCTTGTTACGTGTCTGTTCAGATTTTCAACATCACTTTGTGTTAATTTGGGTAAGTAGTGTGTTTCTAGAAATTTATCCATCTCCTCTAGGTTTTCAAATTTGTTGGAGTATACTTTTTCATAATAATCTGCTCTGATCCTTTTTATTTCAGTTAGGGCCTTTGTAATGTCCCCTGTTTCATTTCTTATTTGGGTTATTTGCATCCTCTCCTGTTTTTCTTTTGTCAGTCGGCCAGTGGTTTGTCAATTTTGCTGATCCTTTCAAAGAACCAAATTTTCGTTTTGTTGATCCTATTGTTTTTCTATTCTCTATTTTATTTTTTTATGTTCTGATCTTTATTATTTCTTTTCTTCTAGTGGCTGTGGGTTTTTTTTTTTTTTTTTGCTGTTCCCTTTCTATTTGTTTGAGTTCCATACTTAATGTTTTTATTTTGGCCCTTTCTTCTTTTTTGATGTGTGCATCTATTGCTATAAATTGTCCTCTGAGGACTGCCTTTGCTGTGTCCCAAAGGTTTTGGTATGAT